>NW_026728166.1:300000-375673 GCF_030684315.1 Stegostoma tigrinum | reverse complement strand
CCAAAACCAGTCCAACCTGTCTCTGCCTCCCTGACTGGTTCTTCCTCTCACCCATCCCTTCCTCCCACCCCAAGCCGCACCCCCAGCTACCTACTAACCTCATCCCACCTCCTTGACCTGTCCATCTTCCCTGGAGTGACCTATCCCCTCCCTACCTCCCCACCTACACTCTCTCCACCTATCTTCTTTACTCTCCATCTTCGGTCCGCCTCCCCCTTTCTCCCTATTTATTCCAGTTCCCTCTCCCCATCCCCCTCTCTGATGAAGGGTCTAGGCCCGAAACGTCAGCTTTTGTGCTCCTGAGATGCTGCTTGGCCTGCTGTGTTCATCCAGCCTCACATTTTATTATCTTGGAATTCTCCAGCATCTGCAGTTCCCATTATCTCTTGCTGAATTTATAACCAGTTTTTCCACCCAAAGTCTTTCAAAAAGCTTTGCCAAAAGTCTCATGTGATATTTCAATGAATGGCTAAAGATCAAAAAGTCACCTCTCTCAACAGAAAAATCAGGCAAACCTACCACAATGCTGTTCATAAGTCTTTGGAATGTGCCTGGCGCATTCATCACAACAAAAGGTATCACATTTAATTGAGGTTACAAACACACACACTTCTCTTGTTGTCTCTGACAAAAGTAATTGCCAGTAACCACAAAGTAATTCCAACTTGGTGAGGTAAGTGGCTTCTCCACCTTTTTTCCCACACAGTCCTCCAGCCTTAGAATTGGGTATGAATCCAATTTGGTTCTGGCATTTACCTTCCAATAATCCATGCAGAAGTGTTGAGTACCATGTAGTATGGCAACCAAAAGGATCAGTGAACTCCATTCGCTTTGTCTTGGCTCAGTGAAGTCTTTTTGCAGCATCACTTCCAATTCTTTCTGCATCTGTGTGGCTTCGAGAAGACTAAGCCTGTAGGAGTTTTTTTTTCCAAACAGCATTACCCACAGCATCTTCATGCAGGATAGAGTTACTCTTCCCCATTCTATTCCTGTATATGTTCTCATATTGCTGCAATGAGTCTTTCGATTCAGTTCCCTGTTCTTCAGGCAGATAGCTCACTGTCCTATCCCATTTCCTAAGGAGTTCCTTACCATTTAGATTAAGTTGTGGCACATCAGAAGCAGATAATTTGTATTTTGATGTGCCTCGTTCTGAGTGTCAGTGACTAATACCTTTTCCTCAGTGTCCATTCCAAAGGCGCTGATTTTATTCCTGCCTGTGGCTTTCCTACCATTTGGCATGTATGACAGGAATGACAAATTTCAACCACATCTTTATTTAAATCAGACAACAGAATTGCTTTTGTATTTTAACCTCACTCTCCCTCACTCCCAAATGACTTCCTGTCAGTAAATCATGTGCTAGCCACATTACTTCCTGTCTGTATGCTACCAGCAACAATATTTGGTGCATTTCCGGCAATTTCTCTTCTGCACGAACCTGTTGTGGACTCCATTTTTGCCTTCAGATTCTAACTTTAAGATAATAACCATTTGGAATATGTTTTAATTCCTTTTCCGAGTAAGTCTCATGATATAAATATTTTATTGTTTCATCTTTTTTGATGTAACTCCAGGAATCATCAGAACTAAGCACCTCTGCCTGATCCGCTCCCTGTTCAGATGTTTCCTTTACCATTTCATCAAACACGGCAGCTACCTGGAACTTTGACTTTCTTTTTTGTTTTTACTTTTTTTTCCCTTCTTGCTGTAACTTATGGCTGTGGGATCTTGTTACCATACATTCCAGAAAAATTCCAGGCTATTTTTCTTATACCTCCGCTGGCCCCGGTATACCTTTGGCTTCTCCACTACAAGGGTATGCCTCCTGCCTTTGATCCTGCTCGGCCGTTTCCAATAACCAACTGTATTCCTGGAATTGATGCTCTTTCAATGGCTCCCACTGCCACTTCCCCAGTCTTGATAGGACTTTCCAACCTGATCTTAGACAGTGGAACGAGACATCTCTCTCCATCTATTCCACAGATTACCACTGTCACAGGTAACATTTCAGAAGGAGTGCAAATACTTTCATCTCTTACTGTTAGAGACTGATAAACTGCCATATCTCTCAATGTTTTTACTTCTTTACCCCCTCCCCCTTTTCTTCCTGAGTAAACCTTATCCACAGAGGTGAAACCTTTATAGAGGTCAGGCACCGTCTTCCTATCCAGTCTGTGGCTCGGCTGTGCACTCTCCTGCACCTTGTTGGGAATCTTTTGGGAATTCCTTCGCTGTCTCCACTAATCGCACTGGCTTAGCATCATTTACCGCATCCTTTTTCACCAGTGCCTTTCTTCAACTACCAGCACTGTGGCTATGTGTGTCCCACCATATGACAGTGAAAACATCTTTTGTCGGTGCCTTTTTAAAGACACTGGCACTGTATGTTTATGTCTCCCTCTCCATTACAGTGTAAACACCTGGTAGCTCCTGCCTCCTTTACACCCGCATGGGTTTATTTTTTCACCAATGGTAAACCGGTCACTGTGTGATCCACATTTTTTTTTCATTGAAGAATCGCCTGTTTTTTTCCTCGATTCACATCCCTCATGGAATGAAATTGCTGACAGATGCTAGATTTCGATTCATGCATGAATATGTATTCATCCACCACCTCAGCAGCTCTTCTCGGTGATTGAACTTTCAGTTCCTCAACATGAGTTCTTATCACTTCTGGAAATGAGTTTTTAAACTTCTCCAACAGAATAATCTCTTGATGAACCTCATAAGCCTTTTCTGTCTTTAATACTCTCATCCATCAATCAAAGTTATCCTGTTTAATTCTTTCAGTTTTGACATAGAACTGACCTGGTTCCTTCCTTGTATTTCTCAACTGTTGTCAATGTGCTTCTGGTCCCAATTTGTAGGCACTCACAATAACCTGTTTGACATCTCCATAAGCTCTTGACACCACATCTGACAGAGCTGCAAACACCTCACTCACCCTGCCTACCAATGTGGTCGAAAGTAACATTACCCACAGAGTTCCTGGCCAGTTTCTGAAAGGAAATGGTCAAAAAAAAGCTTCTGTATTCTTTTCATCGAATTTCTACAATGTTTGGATATATTTGTATATATCCTTATTCGGCTGTTGGTTTGATGAGTTTGCTCATCCTCACTTCTAGCTTGTACTTCTCCTTCTGCCATTTGAAATTATTTTGTTTTAAGTTCCAACTTCATCTTATCCAACTCGAGCTGCCTTTGCCTTTCTTTATATCCCAACATGGCTCTTCTTTCCTTTTCTTTCTCTTCTGCCTTCAACCATAATTCAAACCCTCTCTCTTCCCTCTCATTCTCTAACTCCAGTTGTCTTATTTGCATTTTCTTCTCATTCATCTGAACTTGCCTGTTTCTCTGATTACCTAACTGCTTGACAACTCCATTACAATTTCAGCCTTCCTCTGACCCGATTCCCTTGAAGCCAATTTTTGCCTGCATGCTAATTCGAAATTATATATACTTCCTCTGTCTTTCTAAACTTTTTGGGCAAATTTGGGAAGCATCTCCAAACCCCAGATTCTCTTTAGAAATGTTCAGAGACATTTCCCTCACATTTAATTTTACCCCCAACAAGTAACCAAAATTAAACAGATTTTTCTCACCTAAGTTCTATTTCATGATCTTGCACACAAATCTCCCACTCTCTTTAATTCTGTCCAAATGCATCCATATCAATTCAAATCCTGTGCATGAACTGGCCATATTCCAGACTTGAGCCCCCAATCTGTTAGAGAGGGAAGAAAGGCATCCCTTTGATATTTAAACCAAAACAGAACCTCCAGACCACTACAGAGAGAGTAGAGATTCCCCTCTAATGACTCAACATGAGTCACACAGAAAATCTCACCTCCCATGTATGATGTTTTAAAAACAGAGATTAAATGAAATCAAATGCCTGATATCAACTTTATATGTAGCAAGTAATAATTTATTTACTTAACCCTCACAGTGAACAAATAAACAGAATTACTTGCAAAACCAAACAATATCTCCTGCACTTCCCATCTCACCCCCACCTCCCATACACCTTCTCAACCCAACCAGCATTGCCCCTGATATCAAAACCAGAGAAGAGAGCATATGAACGTGTCTCATATTGCCTCATATCTGCAGCATTGTTTCTGTTCGAAGGTAGGACAGAAGAGTTATGAGCTCCCTACTCTCAGACACTGGGTGTCTTCCTCTCCCTGTGTCCAAGCTTCCGTCTCTCAGAAAGCCCCCATGAAGAGTGAAGGAGAGAGATAGAAATCGATTGAATCAAAGTTAAGATGATTTGAAAGAAAAATAAACAGAGACAAATGAGATCCCATTACTGACTGACTTCCAAAATCTTCCCAATTGTCGCCACTGTCCCCTGATTTCAAACCTAGAGAATATGAAGGGTTTCAACTGGAATTAAAGGGCAAATACTTTCTGACTACCCCCAGGTTTTAGTTTCTGTGAGTTTGGGCAATGAGGTAATGGTGAGGAGTCAGTTTCTCCAGTCTCCCTCGCTCCCTAATAGAGAGGGGACATGTGGTGGTCTTTTTGAAGCAGGTGGAGACTTTGTCTTGTAGGAGGGAGACATTGAAGATGTTGGTGAATACCTTGCATCTGTTAGTCTGCACAGGATCTGAGTGCTCGGCTGGGGACATAGTAAGAACCCCGTGCTTTCCTTGGGTTGACTCTCAGAAGACAGATCTGACATCTGCAGTGTGACAGTGGACACAGGCACATCCAGGGCTGTTGGGGCAGGCATCAGCCCCCAATTAGTGACAGTCACATAGTCATTCATAAGAGACATCTCTCAGTCATCATCAACACATGGCAATACTGGTTGGTGTGAGCAATACACAGTTTGTGTTGAGACAGAGAGACATCAATAGACCAGGGCCACGGTCCATCAATTTCTGCATCACCTTAATGGGGTAAATTCACAACAAAATGGGGGCAGCATGTGCTCCTACTGAGTGCCGCTGATGCAGAAAGTGAATATTTTGCAGATGTGATTCCAAGCAAGCCACTGCTTGAACCTGAATGGCACCAAGCACCCTGAGTGTTGTACCTTGTGGATGGTGGACAGTCCTTAGGGAGTTATGAGCTGCCATATACATGAACAACTTGAAAGAAAGACCTGACGGCATTTCTGATACGTTTGCAGATGATACAATGATAGTTGGGCGGACAGGTGATGTTGAGGAAGTGGGGAGGCTGCAGAAAGACTTAGACAGGCTCGGACAGTGGGCACACAAATGGCAGATGGAACACCACGTGGGAATATGTGAGATTTATGCATTTTGGTACGCAGAATTATATGCATACACTACATTCTGAAAGATTTTGTGAAATCAAAGGTATTTTGGAGTCCTCGTCCTCTCATATGTTTCATCTGCAGGTTCAGTTTGTGGTGGGAAAAGTAAATGCAATGTTTGCATTCATTTCAACAAGGCTAGAATGCAAGAGCAGAGACGGACTGCTGAGACTTTATAAAGGCTCTGGTCATCTGCATCTGGAATATTGTGAGCTGTTTTGGGCACTGTATCTATGGAAGGATGTGCTGATATTGGATGAGGTCCAAAATGGTCCTGGGAGTTACAGCATGTCATATGAGGAACAGTTGAGGACTCTGTGTTTGTACCCAGTGGAATTTAGATAGATAAGGGGAGGGGTCTGATTGAAACTGGTAGAATACCAAGAGGTTGGGATACAGTGAACATGTAGAACATATTTCCACTAGTCAGATAGACCATGGTCCCAGGACACACCCTCAGATTGAAGGGATGACACTTTAGAGCTGAGATTGGGAGGAAATTCCTCAGCTAGACGTTGGTCAATGTATGGAACATTTGCCCCAGAAGGTTGTGCAGGCCACATTATTTAAGGCAGAGATAATTCGGTTCTTTATTAAAAGCAGAACACGTGTTAAGGGAGCAAGCAGGATAATCGGGATTACAAACATATCAGCAATGATTGAATGTTGGAGGTGATTCGATGGGCTGGTTGTCCGAAATATATCGCTTTCTCTCATGTCTTAATGAGCATTCCATCTATTTTTCACTGTCGAATTGTCAGCTTCTGACCTGCTCTTGTACACTTGGATATTCATTTCAATTCGATCTCACATTCTGGTCAATGCTAAGCCCTATGATACAGATAGTGGGAATTCAGTGTCGGCCAGCAGTCCAATAATGTGTTGAATGCACGCTGCCATCAGTGAGTCCCATTTGCCAGCAGCACATTGTCTGTACGAAGATTGTCATTTCCAGTCTTTTTTTTCAAAGGATCAATCCTGTGGTGCCAGTGCCATTGTATTCAACACCATCGGTGACATTTATCACAGCCTTCAGCAAGAATAAATTATGCAATATTTGAAACCTGTCTAATTATAGGAAAGTCTAAACTGAAGAAATTGAATCTTTACTTGCATAGTGTTCAGAACAAGAAACACTTTTTTTTTCTGTTTGTGTTCAAATCAGGCAATTTGTCACATCAAGGTGTTGAACTTGTAATAACTTGCAATGATAAGTTCTATTCTGTTCTCATTTCTTGTGCTGCTCTGTTCTTGTTTTATTATTTATATTATACTGTAATCCCATTCTTCATTAAGTCCTGACTGAAATGTTCTCCGGTGAATATCCTCCACCCGACTTAAATTACATTTAATCTATTTGAACAGACATTTTGAGGCAGCTGCAGAAGAGAAGAACAGGAAGAGATAACGGCTGATTGTACACCGTGTCCACCATTCGACCAACTTTTCTCTCCAGCCATCTAAAGTTTTTATTGTAGGTCAGTGAACCTCAGAATTATTACAGCACAGTTAGAGGCCATTCAGCCCATTGCAGTCCATGAGCTGTTTAACTGCACAATTTGGAGACAGAGAGTGTGTGTGAAGGTGGACTGAAAGAGAGATAAACAGAGAGAAAGAAAGTGAAGGGCGATAAACTGAGTGAGAAGAGAAAGGAAAGCAACAGACAGAATGAGAATGAAAGGGGTGCTAGAAGAGGTGGAAGTTAAATAAATCAGAAGCCAGAATGAGGGGAGATAGACCGGGATGGAACAAATATCATTGTCCTTTCTTCGAATCTCAACAGCTGTGTCCTCCGATTCTCTGTATTCTGTATATTCTCCAAATTCGCAATCATTTTGGACAACCCACAGCAGGAAGAATGCAACGATTCAAGAAGGCAGCTCCCCACCACCTTCTCAAGGGGAACTAGGTATGGGTAAGAAATGCTGGCCAGCCAGCAAGGCTCACATCCCACAAATAAATAGAAAAAAAATCACACTTTGAGTAAGTATCATTTATTAGAATTCACATGCAGTCCCTTGACATCGATAACATCAATGGCACAACTCTCATCTTCACTCTCTGATTCTGGAACAACAACCTGAATTGTGTTTGTCAGGTACAGTTCTCTGTTAACATATCCACACCATTTGTCTGTTATTTTATGCACATTTTCCCCTCAGATTAGACAATATTCAATAGGTGCAGGAGTAGGCCATTCGGCCCTTCGAGCCAGCACCACCATTCATTATGATCATGGCTGATCATCCACAATCAGTATCCTAACAGACAATAGACAATAGGTGCCGGAGTAGGCCATTCGGCCCTACATTATGGACAATAAAAGTTTTACTGATAGTGTCATGACTGATCAGTCTTTACAGGATGGATGTAACCATTTATGAACAGATAAGCATGTTTATGTTCCAACAATCCTTTGGCATTAATCCCATATCCAAAGCAGGTTGAATGATGAAGCACAATTGGTTGACTATCTCTAACATTCCTCCTCTCAGTTATGCTCACACGGCCCATGTAAAATGTCTAAAAGTTAAATGTTATTTTGAATTTGAATAAGTCAAGAAAAGGGTTAATTGAAGCTGTTTGTTCAGTGTTTGCGATTATTGTCAGTCTCTGTGGATCCTAAACGTGTCACTGGAGGGTTTGCCTGTTCTATGAATAAGGGACTCCTTTCAATGTGTTATCCCACTGCATGCACAGGAACATCGCCTGCAGCACCCACAGGAATCAGCAGCTCCAGGGAGAGGCAGAGTGGAGACTGGAGCCTGAGAACAATAGGCTGGAATATTCCAACAATGGACAGGAGTTTATCCGATGGTCTTTACTGGCTTTCTCAGCCTTGGATATCATTAGCTTTGCGGATTTATGATGGACTGATGGTTATTCAAGCTGGTTACTATCCAATCCTTGCTATAGTTGGTGTTCCCGGTAAGTCGCTTTGTCTCTTAAACCAGTTTGAACTGACTTGCGGCTCATGGTGTATAAATTTTGGAAAGGTGGAATTCAACATTTTCCGTTCCAATCAAAAGTTCCACTCTTTACAAATTATAGCCAGCTGGTTACTATTTAAAGGTTACTCACCAATATGTGAGGAGGGACTGGATTGTTCTCAAATTCCATGACCCTTTTTTGTTCCCTGCACAGATTTGCGTCTTCATATCCTCGCCACTCACCGATCTTCCCCATTACCGCCATCATGTTTTCGCAGTGTCTTCCTCAGCCTCAGTGCAACTTTGTAAAAAGCCATCATTTGTGCCTTTATTAAATCCGGATACAACTTCAAGTCCCTTCTAACTATGTTTCTGTTGCAAAATAATGACGCCTGAGATGTGTAACTTGTTCTTGGCACAGAATCTATCAGACGGGAAGACAGTGCCTTGTGCTCAAGTCATTGACTCATAATCTAGAGCCACAGAATAAAAGCCTGTTGGTATTTCATAAAGGAAGTTGGCGACATTTAAGTGAAACCATGATCTTTGTTGTTTAAAAAAAAACCCAAGCAAATGACCTTTGGAGAATGTAATGCATCACCCTTCCCTGGGTATGTGACTTCCATGTGACTGCACACCCACAGCAAACTGTTTTATTCTTTCTTGTTATGTGGAACAGCTGAACCAGCCACTCAGTTCAGGACAGGTATAACATGCTGGCATGACCAGGGCTGCATACATCACATGAAAGTAGAACAAAAGTAAAAATAACTCCCTTCCGGTGCCTGTTTACCATATTCCTACAACTCATTTCCATTCAGGCATGTGGCAATTCCCTATTTCAAGTGCGTTCTCTCTCAGTGAGTCTCTCCCTGAGAGTGATGGTCATCTCCACAGGCACCTCTGGTGCTGGCTTTATTAATGCTGACATACGTACGCAAGGAGCTTTTACATTCTATATCAGCTACAATGCATAGAGAAGGAATGGCCTTACCCGCCACAGGAAATAAACAGATAGGTTTTTGCAAAGATCTGTAGCTTGGATTGTGGATGAGGTTGTTGGCTTGCTTGCCAAGCAGACTTGCTTTTGTTCAGGTGTTTTGGGTCTGGGACCAATCATGCACGTCTACTTTTGGCTTGAGCTCCTATGGTTACCTTGCCAAAATTAAATTGATAGCCTTCATTGTCGGAATATACAGACATTAAGGAGAGTTCATCGTGCCGTTTTGCTGCTGACTGATGTTCATATAGTCTGATGGCTGGTTTCCTTCCTGTCTGTCTGATGCATTCATTGCCTGGTATTTTGTAAACCATGTTTGTTCTGAATGTTGTGGGAATAGGGTCTTTAACCCTTGTCGGAGAGTGGCTTTGCGTTTGTGGGATACCATGGTTCCTTGTGCTCTTCAGAGTCTTGTTGTCAATTCTGATATGCTCTTGATGTAGGGCAGTGTGGCCGGTATGTTAGGTCGTACTGTGTCCTCCCGTTGTTGTCTGTTTTGTAGATGGATAAGTAAGGATAACAAACTATTATGAAAATCCTGTGAGTGTTACTGAGGCAGCATTTTCGGAATTTTGGACAGATTTTCTCTCTTTTATAAGGAATTATATCCTTGCCACAGAGAGAATGGAGCTTCACCAGGCTAATCACTGGTATGATGGTACCATGAGGAGTGAGTGAAGATTAATCTGTAGCACTGTGAGAAAATGAAAGATAATTAGATTGAAACTTGAGGGTTGTGGTCTATCTATATGTTCTAAACAGACACCAATAAAGTGATAAATTCCATGACTCACTTTTTTTATTTTCTCAAGATGCATGATTTTGGATAGTTTAATTGCCTCTGAGGATGTTTCTCCAATCCCACCCCCACTCTCCAAGTATATATATAGAGAGAGATAGAGAGAGAGGGAGAGAGAGAGAGGGAGAGAGAGAGAGAGGTGTCAAGACTTTGAATAAAGTCTCACCACATTAATGTACAGCTGGTGTGTGACCCTGCAGTGAGTGCTACGTTATCTGCAATCCCAGCAACAACCACAATACCTTCGTTCTAAATCAGTTAACGATTCCCACCAGCTTCTGATCTCTATGGAGTACACGGATCGTATGTAACGATCCTGGCTGGCTGAATGGAGTGGTCCTGTACTCTGTAACAGCCGTGAGGGGTGATTTGAGAGAACAAGGCATCAGTTAGGGGCAGCAGTTGTTTGCTCATGGCTGATCAGATTGTGTCTGGCCATCTGAATGTGTCTGACGGTCCCTTTCCTATTTTTTTCCCAATAAGCATTGACTGTCCAGTCCAGCAATTATCAGCCGAGTTCAGCCATGAATATCTCCAATAACCGAGGCTTCCCTGCTTCCTGTGGATGAGGGTACCACAGATAGCACAACAATAAAGAGGAAGAGACATCGTTATTTCAATGGGGGTCTGTTACGTTAAAGATGTGTTCACCTAACATCAAACCACCAACTCTTTTGAGACACAAGGACACAATAATTAGACTAACCAGAAACCATTTGGCTCTCAAAACCTGACTCACATTACCACTGACTCTTTCCAATCAAATATGCATCAAACTCAGCCTTCACTGCTCTCTTGGAAAGAGAATATCAGATAGCGGAACACCATGGAAACATAAAAAGGAGCAGAATGAGGCCATTTGGCCAATCGGATCTGATATGCTGTTCAATAAGGTCTTACATATTTCTCAGCATTATTCTCCTGCCTTCCCTTGTAACCCTTGATCCCCTTATTACTGAAAAACCATCTATTTCTGTCTTAAAGATACTGGTGTCTCTGTACCTCTGTCTGTACCTGTGCATGTATCTCTTTGCGCATGTGTTTATGTGTCTGTGTACTTGCACCTATGGTTATCCGTCTATGAATCAGCCTGTGTGGTTCTGTGTGTGTTTACATCTATTTGCGCTTGATTGTATCTGTGTGTGTGTGTGTGTGTGTGTGTGTGTGTGTGTGTGTGTGTGTGTGTGTGTGTGTCTATGTTTATCTCCGTATATGTATTGTGTGTGTTAGTATATTGGGGTGTTTACCAATGTTTCTGTGTATTTTTGTATCTGCATCTCTGTGAAATGAGATATCTATACTGGAGATGAGACAACTGATGTCAGAAATGACAGTGGGTTTAATGTGAGAATTGCCGTTAATTGAACAAAACATCTCAGTTGGTGGAGCTTCGATCTTTCAGAATCTCCACACGGATCGTTCTGGTCATCTCCAGCCTGTGCCAGGGTCCACTCAACAATGCGAGTGGGTGGTGGGAGGGGTAAGAGAATGGATTTCGGGCACTGTACCATATGGCTTAGCTTTTACTGTCTTATTACAGGCTGTTTCTCCTCGAATGAGGGAGGGGACAGTTGTGAGTGAGGGTGAAAGAATGGCACTTGTGTAAGAGATAGTGTAGGCTGGGTGAAATGATGAGGTGTCCAGAGTGAGTCAGTCCACAGTGTTGACTCCATGCGTTTTATTTTTTGCAGGGATGTTGCTGAGGTGACAGAGAGTGTGAGGCAATAAAGGCTTTGCATTCAGTAGTGGGAGTGGTAAGAGTTTGAGGCTCGCTTGGTGATAGAGTGTGAAACTTGTTCGGAGTTAGTTGCTATAACAGATCTAGAATGGGTGTGAAGGAGCAGAAAGAATACAGTGGCACTTATACTGGCAGTAATGGAATGGTTACAGATACTCGTCCTATATTTCTGGATGTTTCATCAGATCATCTCAGCATCAAGGTGGCCCCCACTGAATGTCTTGTCCAAGTCCATCACTAATAACACCACAGGCCACCCCCTCAGATTCCACTGAATCAGTTTGGGTGGAGCTTACAAACAGCAAGAAGAAGCAAACATTAACATGTTTTATAACTGAACCAAAACTGAAGGACAAATTTTGTACAACTTATGCTTTGAAGATTAGATACACAAGTATTGTGGAATCTGAAGCAATAATGGATTATCTCAAGTTGCATGTAAACTCCGTGAAGTAAGTGACTGCTAACGATATGAAAAAATAAAATCCACATGTGTATATGAGGTAGGTTGAAGAGATTGTTGTGAAACAAACCAGAGACCAAGTAATTTTGACTTTAGTGTTGTGCAGTCAGAAACGCTAATTAATAACTTTGGTCTGAAGGAGCTTTTGAGGAATAGTGACAACAATATACTGCATATTACATGACATTAACATTGAATTTTTAAATGTTGCTGTCAAACATCATGGAATCCATGAGTCTAGATTGCCAGGTTAGCTGTAATGAATTGGGAAAGTTCAAGATAAAATTTAGTGGCAGGCAGGCAATCATTGTTATTTCTAGAAATATTCAGTCATAGAGTCATAGAGATATACAGAATGGAATGAGCCCCTTTGATCCAACTCATCCATGCTGTCCAGATATCCTGAATAAATCTAGCCCCTTTGCCAGCAATTTGGTACATACCTCTCTCAAACGTTCCTATTCATATGTCCAACTTGATGCCTTTCAAATGTTGTAATTGTACCACCTTCCACCACTTCCTCTGGCGGCTCATTCCATCCACACATCATCCAGTTGCCCTGCAGGTCGCATTTAAATCTTTCCCCTCTCATGTTACCCTTTGCCCCCTGGTTTTGGATTCCCCCCACCCTAGGGAAAAGACCTTGACTCTTTACTCAGATTTACCATAATGTTACAAACCTCTATTAGGTCACCCCTCAATGACAATTGTTTATTTTATTGTGTAGGGACTGCAGCAATTCTTCCACACAGCTCCCACTGCCAAAAATATCATTAATCGTTAACATTATCTGTACTGGTGGGACTGTTAAAGGGACAAAAGTCAACCAGGCTAGCAAGAAATTTCCCTTCCTGTTCAACACATGTCTGGGGAAAATTGAGAACCCGATTGAGGGGGCAGACTAGATTTATTGCTGCAGCTGCAATGTTTGACAGTGCAGCATTCTACTCAAGTGTTAGTCTATGTTCTGTTCTCATCTTTTAGTTGCTCAAGAATCAGTATCAATGACAATACGACCTCAGCGTCATTATCTGACAACAAATGTCCCTAATGGTGTATTGCAGAGCTCAGAAACACCTCAACAGACGGCTACACAACACAGGAGGCCATGAAATCTTTCTCGGCTGCTCCACAGGAACAGGGAGCCCTGGGTTCTAAAATTAAATACAGAGCAGAAATAACTACTCACTTTTATATTGGAAAGCTGTATCTAATGGAATTCCTCAGGGACCAGTGTAAGGTCATCAACAATTTACAATCCAGATTTACGATTTTGGAGGGAGTGGTGAGAGCACGAGACAGGGGGCAGCCAGGAAGGCAATATTCTGCATTTAAAAACTTACCTCGTGAGTCGGTGGCCTCCTGATCCGAGTGGCAGGGGTGGTGAGAGGGCCAGCCGGGAAGTGAACTATTATATTTGGGCATTGTCCTGTATCAATGGTTTAGATAAGCACAACAAAATGTACTCTAACTATATTTGTCAGTGATGCTAAGATTAGCAGGAAATTAAGCTATCAGGATGAGGTAGAGAGAATGTAAGTGGATAAGCAATGGACAATTTGGCAGATGAAATATGATGTTGGTAATTGTGAACCTGTGAGACTTTCAGGAAGAACAAAAGGCTATATGTTGCATGAATGGAGGGAGATTATGGGACCTAGTGATACTGTGTGTGCCAGAGGGTTCTCTCTGAAACTTTCAGACAGTGGAAGCATTGGTCTACCATCCTGATGGCTACTCCCTGATGGTCCGAGTTGCCTCATTACTCTCAGTACACACGGGATATTTTTATGTGGTTGGTTGGTGGTGAGCAGTCGTGAGGATGAGAGTGTTTTGGAGTGTGTATCAAGGGCATGGCCTTTATCCAAGATACCGTCCTATATTTCTACATGAAGATCTTAAAACAATGGGAATGGCTGCCTGCTTCTGAATGAAGAGGCTGTGGGTGCTGCCAGGACAGTGGGTCTTCACCACCATGATGTAGTGTGTATGGTCACACTGCAATGTTAATGGAGTGAGGGTTTGAAGGGTTCAATCACAAGAAAGAAAACATTAAATGTAGGTATTTTCAGATCAGCTGAAATGGTTAGTTATATCCCATTCTCTATCCCACTCCCAGAACCAGCCCAGACACTTTTCTCTAGATAATAAAATGTGAGGCTGGATGAACACAGCAAGCCAAGCAGCATCTCAGGAGCACAAAAGCTGACGTTTCGGGCCTAGACCCTTCATCAGAGAGGCTCTCTGGGGTCTAGGCCCGAAACGTCAGCTTTTGTGCTCCTGAGATGCTGCTTGGCCTGCTGTGTTCATCCAGCCTCACATTTTATTATCTTGGAATTCTCCAGCATCTGCAGTTCCCATTATCTCGGACACTTTTCTCTGTTCCATCACAGGATGTGGGCTTCACTGGCTGAGCCAACAGTCATTCCATCACTCATTGCCCAGAGGGTAGTTAGAGCCTGTGACATGATTGGGTGTGTGGGGACGCATTTAGGCCAGAGCAGTGAAGGATGGTAGTTTCCTTCCCTACAAGATATGAGTGAATCAGATCGGTTTTCCTGACAATTGCCAATGGTTTAACCTTCACCATTCAACTTTTAATTCCAGACTTTTTTTGAATTCAAATTCCAACATCTCACTTGGCAGGAGTTGAACTCAGAGACCCAGAGAATTACGTGCATTTTTGGATTAATAACCAAATAATAACCAAAGTCATTCAGATATACAAGAATGAGAGGTATGAACAGTGTCAAAAGAAAGGAGCTGTTCGTTCAGTAAAAGGGCCAAGAAAGAGGCAGCACACTTTTAAATTGAAGCGTTTGAGAGTTAAAGAAAATTTAAGGGTTGTTTTCACCCAGAGAGTGCTGGGGTCTAGAATGCACTTTCTGAGAGGAGTTGTCACGGGGAACCTCACAACCCATGAAACAGTATTTGGATGAGCGCTTGAAGTGTCATAATATTCAGGACTACGGGCCTCGTTTAGGAAAATGGTACTAATGGGCATGCTTCTGTGATTGTATGGTTGTGGATGTTCAACCATTGAGCAGCATAGGGCAGGAATTGTTGGGTTTCTGGAGACTATAATAACAAAGGCTATGAGAATGAACTGCAATTGCTTCCAAAAGGATACCAGCAGGGAACACATGAGAAAACATTCTGAAACCAGACAGTGGAGAATAAATAACAAGGAAATGGCAGAAGTATGACATAACACCTTCAGTTTTTGATTAACAGATGACAAGATAAAAAGATGACCTTCTCAGCAATACTAGGAAATCTGAGTGTGGTGAGAAATAGAAGTAGAATGAAATTAGCAAATAAACTAATTTAGAGAGATTATTGCGACCGGTTTTAATGGGCACAGACAAAGCCAATGTTGGTTTATGATCTGGGATTCGTATTTGACAAACCAACCTGGAGATAAATTTTGGAGATGGAATAGATGCAGTGCATTTGGAGTTTTGGAAAGGTTTTTGATAGATTCCCAAGCCCAATGTGTAAAGTAAAACACATGGGATTGGGCCAAATATATGGTGCCATAATGGGGAAGCTGACAGGAAACAGTAAGCAAGAATAAATGGATGCTTTTTTGTTGGATTGAAAGTTTCGTGGTGTAAAGTAGAGATTCCTGGTATTCACAAAACATATCAAAAGTTTGGTTGAGGGAATCAAATGCAATTTTTCCAAGTCTGCTGACAGTACCAAACTGGGGCTGTGAGTGGTGCGGAGGATGGAAAGGTTCTCCAAGGCAATTGAGACAAGTGGAATGACTGGGTAAACATCTGGCAGATGAAGAGCAATGAGGATGTATGTGACATTGTGCACTTTGGCGGGAAGTAATAGAACAACAGCACAATATTTGAAGAGGGATTGTTTGAAAAATATTGATCTATAAAGGGACTTGTACTCCCTGTCTTTTGTGTTATTCTGTGCAGACTCCAAAATCTATGCAGGGCGGTAACGTCTGAAGCTAGCTACCATACGATTTCCACCCCAGCCAGATAAGATTGTCCTTTCTGGGCTCTAGGTGCTGTTCAACCCTCAGGACGAATGCAACAAACTACAATGATGTGTTTGAAGCAAAGCTGACTTATTTTACACTTCGCTCGGATACTAAACTCTCGCTTAATTTTAGGGTTATAGCCATCATCAGAAACAAACTGCAAATGTCAGAACAAAAGTAACAGAAAATTACAGCGCAGAGCAAGGCCTTTTTTAATTCATTTGTGTGATGTGCGTATTGTTGGCTGGCCAGCAGCATTCACCCTTGGCCCATCGTGTGTGTGTTGGCTGGAATAGAACGAGCCAGGCTTTACAGTTTTCTGGTCTCATCATTGAGATCAACAATTTCAGGCTGTGAACTCTGCCCCAATTTGTTTACATTTCTTGTTTCAATTTGTGTCTGGGTCCACTGCACACCTGGCTCCAGGCACATCTTTTGTTTATTTGTTTCTTTTCCAGCCCGAACTCCACTCCCTGCAGCCTTGAGGGACTAATAACATTTCTGCAATTGAATCTCTCCTGCCTTCCGCCCGTGACATGTGCCTTTTGCCCTTGTCTCACCCCGACCTTACTCAGAATCTGTTACATTTCTGGTCCCAGGCCTCTGTCAACTCACAGCGCCCCCGGGTCAGAGTTTTAAATTCGCTTCCTCCAGAGAGTAACTGAAATCGTTGTGGGTGCAGCTTTCCCCATATTTTAATTTTGGAAACAAAAACCTTGAAATTGTTTCAGAGTTGAGGTTTTTTGAGCTTTAACCCACAATATCGCTTCTTTAGAGCTAAACTGTGATCCTCCCACAGTTGAAAAATGCAAGTTAGGTGGACTGGCCACGCTAAATTGTCCCCGAGTGTGCAGCTTACGTGGTTGCGTTAGCTGCGGTAAATGTGGGGTTTATGGGAGTCGGGTGGGATAGAGAGCTAATGCAGACTAGATGCACTGAATGACCTCTTTCTGCACTGTCAGGATCCTGTGATCTTAACCATTTGTGATCATGGTCACATTTTCCTCATGACAGCCCACACATCACCATGTTCATTCAGCTCAAGCTTTCATGCAGCTTTTGTGTTTTGAGAAGTTCTGTTGTTGGAATGGGAGCTTCCTTTGATGTGACCTCTCCTCATACTTCCGCCCACTTCCCAGTTCCATGCGTTAATTCCAGCTTTCTCTCATTTTCCCAAATGGGGTTGTTGAAGATCTCAAAAGGCGAGTGGACGGAAATTGAGAAATTAAAGAGTCAGAATGAAAGAGGAAGAGGAAATAATAAACAGGTTTGGTAGATCCCAGGGGAGTGAGGAAGGGTCACAGATGTTTCCAGACCTGCTGAGCTATTCCATCAACTTTGTTTTTGTTCCAGGGGAATGAAACTCCAGGATCCTCCTGTTGTGACTGTTCACACAGTATTTTTGTTATTAATATGTGGGATGTGGGTGTCCCTGGCTGGCCAGCATTTCTTGCCCATCTGAAGTTGCTCTTGGGAAAGTGGTGGTGAGCTGCCTTCTTGAACTGCTGCAGTCCTCCTGCTGTGTGGTGACCCGAAATGCTATTAGGGAGGGAATTCCAGCGGTTTGACCCAGCGACAATGAAGGAACAGTGATATATTTCCAAGTCAGGATGGTGAGTGACTTCGAGTGGAACGTGGATGTGGTGATCTTCCCATATATCTGCTGCCCTTGTTCTTCCAGATAGAAGTGGTCATGGGTTTGGAATGTGCTGCCTTAGGATCTTTGGTGAATTTCTGCAGGAGAGACAGCATTCTCTGATGAGAGTCACACCCGGGCAGGCGAAGATGGAACGCTGAATAATAACAGAATTAGTTCAAACACAGGAGATTTGTTCAGCCAGTAATAGCACATAGTGTAAGAGTCACGGATGTGAAGTGAGTCGTGAGGGAAAATATTGCCACAAGCTACAGATGGAAAACTTTTATAGGAACAGGAGGAGACCATTCAGCCCCTCAAGCCTGATCTGTCATTCAATGAGACCATTGCCTGATCTGTGGCCTAACTTTCAATTTCCAGAACCCACCAAACCTCTCAATGAGGCTTCTTTGAAACAGACAAGGTAAATATTGAAAAACATTTTAAAAAAAACTGCAAATGCAGGGAAATCAGAAACAAAAACAGAAATTGCTGTAAAACTAACCAGGCCTGGCAGCATCTCTGAAAGAAATCAGAGTTACCCTTTTGGGACAATTGACACTTTGAGTGACCAGATGCGGTTAACCATTCCCTCTTTCCTGCAACACTCTCTGGAACAGGTGATGGTGTGAGGGCCATGAGACTGGCAATAACAACTGAGAAAACATCAGAGTATGCTGAATCAGAATAAAGCCCATTTTGGTCTTTCACTTTCAAATCAACTGCAACAATTTATTCACTATTGCTTCAGAAACAGGACAAGAGACCAGAAAATCAATTCAGTGCCATTTGGTCTGGGAACCATGTTATTCTGACCTCTATGTGACTCCATGCTATAACCATTAGTTTGATTCTGAACCATCCTCTGGGCAGTTCGAACGGATGATCAAAGCTTGCTGAGCTTCTGATGCCATGATCCCACGAACAAATAAAAGAAATATCCAATTACTGAAGTTTCTTGTGAACCGACTGTTGTTTCTTCAAGCTATATGTCTGAGTGAATTTTCTCCCACACATAGAGTAGGTGAATGACCTCTCCCCAGTGTGTATTTGCTGGTGTATAGTGAGGGTTGATGATGTCTTTTGGAGAAACAGTACCTGCTCACAAATTCAGCCTGAGACAAAGCCGTGGAAACAAGACAATTTTATTCTGTACGATCTTGCAAGAAAGGGTGTCAGCTAGACCGGCAGACACTACAAAGCATGTTGAGCATTCTTATACAGTTTACAAGTTGCAGAATCACGCCTCCTTGCTCCCATTGGTCTTATCCTATCGTTCCCCATCCTGTCTGACAGCCCTTGTTTATCGTTCCCTTTTCTGCCAGCCGAAGGCCCCATTCCCTTGTTTACTGCAATCCTTATTTGCTACCCTAAAGAGCGCTAGGCATGCTGTATGTGCGAATCGTCAGATTTGCAGAAATAAGCCTCTGCTACAACACCCTTATCTCTACCATGTCCTTGTCTGCAGAAAGAATGTTTCTGGTCGTGTTAACTGCCATCTTTGCAGAACCTAGTCTCTGATTAATGACAAACTTCTGCTACAAAATGTTGTGAATTTCTGCTTCTGCAAGATCCCACCATTCATCCTTACCTGCAGAAACAGCACGTTTAATCTCTCACAATTCCCCCTTTTGCTTTTTCTCAAACTGTTGTTTCTGCACTAATTAAGCCCCTTTTTAAAATTCATTTTTCCATTCTCTGCCCTCTTCCGCTTGCTGGCATTGAGGTTCACAATCTTGTACACGGTTAACCCTTAAACCACTGTATGTGATGTTCGTTTTTCGAACTCTAGAAGCATTCTTTGACTTTCTCTTTGTTGCATACCATCTGCTGATTGTAAAAGCATCTGGTGATGTACTAGGGTTCATTCCCTTAGAGACGTCATTAATCGGTTCAGTATCCATTTGAGGACATTAAACCCCACCACCAGACCCACTAATATCAATAATCCATAAATGGACAAATTAACCAACCACTCTCCACAACCAGGTAATCCCCAACTCCCCCATTCCCAGAATGTTATGGCAAATGTCAGGTATGTACGTACAACACTCTTCCCCAATTAGTGGACAGGTACCACCTTTCTCTGCCAGAATACAATCTAGAGCCATCCTATTCTGAAGAGCCGTTCGCCTGGTGGCAATCATTTCTGTCGTTATGGCCGCCACTTGGGATTGGGTCTCGGCCAACGTATCGGCAGTATTGTTGACCAACTCCTCCAGGGAAGGCGCCAACTTTTGTATTTCTCTTCCTACTCGGGCAGTCTCATACATAGGTCTCAAAGTCCAGAGGAAGCGATCCTCTTCGGTTACTTCTCGGGGTGTCCGCTTCCCTCCCTGGCCATTCTGAGTTATTTCTGGGGTTTTATCTAACAGCCTAAGATGGGAAATTAGGTAGGCGAGGTAGCAGCAGCCGCTCAAGCCTTTCTGACTTTGAGGCAGTGTTAGATCAAAATCATCATTTCTACGCTTCCTACGCATTCGGTCACCCGAATGTACCTTTATCCGGGGATAAAGGGATCGGCCTCTTGGCCACATATCCAATATGTCCCGTTCAATATGTGGGGTAATTTTGTGACAGTAGCTTGGCTGGTGGCGACACAAGATGAGTTTCCTAACTGGAAGGTTACGCTGTCATTCTGATTGCAGAAACAAGTGGTATTGACTACTCCTTTCGGTGTGGAAACCCTAAGGCAGTCGATAGCACCCGGGGTTTTCGGAGCCGGTTGTGGGAATCATCCCGTGAATTTATAATCACCCCTTTCAGATCTCCATTTTGTATCATTTGAGCCCAAGTCAAACTGTTGTGCCTCGTACACCTCTCTATTGGTAAATGGTTTTACCGTGAGAGGGATTCCAGATTTTCCATGGTATGGGATCGCAGTGCATACCCAACAGTCGGTACGCCCTGTTACTCTAGCATAATTCTGACATAACGCGGTAAAATGATTCTTCCCAACCCCCTGGGCAACTAGTACCAATATTATCGTAACAACATAAAGCTGACTGCTCATTTCAGCTTCCCAACCCCTATCTGTCTGTTCTCTAACCCTTTAAATACCCGGGAGGCGTGGGTTCACGTCTCGCTGACAATACAAAATTTCTAACCAATACTTGATAGTCTTTCATATCAGTTCAATTCATTCTTTCTGCTCAGCTTGACTTTCAAAGGGCTGTCTGTAGGATGAACTTGCCACTCTTTCATTAATCATGGGTGTATTCGCGCTCTGCTTTTCAGGTTTTGATTCTTTTTTTGTTGTTTCTCATACAGAATGGACATGTACACTAACGTGTCCCTTCTTCAACTCAACCAGACAGGAGGCAACCCTTGATAACAAGGTGCAGATTTGCATGAACACAGCAGGCCAAGCAGCATCAGAGGAGCAGGAACACTAATGTTTCGGGCCGAAATCCTTCTTCAGAAATGGAGGAAGAGAAGGAGGTTCTGAGAAAAATAGAGAGACATTGGAAGGCAGATAGGAGATGGATAGAGGAGAAGATAGGAAGATAGGTGGAGAGGAGACAGACCGGTCAATGAGACGGGGATGGAGCCCGTAAAGGTGAGTGTAGGTGGGGAGGTAGGGAGGAGATAGGTCAGTCTAGGGAGGAAAGATAGCTCATGGAGGCAGGATGAGGTTAGTAGGTTGGAAATGAGGGTGGGGCTTGAGGTGGGAGGAGGGTATAGATGAAAGTAGAGGTTCGGGAGGCGGGGACGCGCTGGGCTGGTTTTGGGATGCGGAAGGAGGAGGGGAGATTTTGAAGCTTGTGACATCCACATTGATGCCTTTAGGATGCAGGATTCCCAAGCGTAATATTAGTTGCTGTTCCTGCAACCTTTGGGTAACATTGCTGTGGCACTGCAGGAGGCCCAGGATGGACATGTCGTCTGCGGAATGGGAGGGGGAGTTGAAATGATTCGCGACTGGGAGGTGCAGTTGTTTATTGTGAACTGAGCGTAGGTGTTCTGCAAAGCGGTCCCCAAGCCTTCGCTTGGCTTCACACTTTGTTCTCTGGGATTCTCCAGCAGTTTCCTTTCGCCTCTCAGACAATGAGCTTTGTCAATGATAATCATTTACAAAGGAAACAGCAGGAAAGTTAAACAAATACTTTTTCATCAATCTTTACAGTAGGGCGTACTTACAACATTTAAAAAATACTAAATAGTCAAGGAGCAAAAAGGGCAGGGAATAACCACAATAATGATCATAAGAAAAAAAAGTATTAGGGAAACCAGTAACGATTATCAAGGGAAATAGAAGTCCACTGTTTGGCCATTCAAGCCTGCTCCAAAATTTAACACGATCACAGATGACAATCCATCTGTTTCTGTTTTCTCGCCATACTCTTTGATCCCTTTCACCCCAAGAATTAAATCTAAATCTTTCTTAAAACATTCAATGTTTTACAGCACACACTTTTGGAGGCAGAAATTTTGAGAGGCTCACTGGTAAAGAAATTTCTCCATATCTCAGTCCGAAATGGCTGAGCAAATATCCTTAAAGTCTGGCCCGTAGTTCTGGACTTCCAGTTTATTGAGAACAACCTTCCTGTGTTTATCCTGTATAGACCTGTCAGAATCTTTTGGTTTCTATGAGATTCCCCTCTTCTGAACTGAATTGAATACAGTCCTAACTGATCCAGCCCATCTTCATATGTCAGTCCTGCCATCCTGGAATTGTTCTGGTCAATCTGATGATGGCATCGGCACAAAATATACTCCGGGTTGGGGATTTCAATGTCCACCACCAAGAGTGGCTTGGCAGCAGTACTACTGATCAACCTGGTCAGGCCCTACAGGACACAACTGCTAGACTGGGTCTGCGGCAGGTGGTGAGGGAACCTACAAGAGGTAAAAGCATACTTGACCTCAATGTTACCAATCTGACGGCTGCAGTTGCATCTGGCCATGACAGTATCAGCAAGAGCGGCCATCGCACAGTCATTTTGGAGATGAAGACCCTCCTTCACATTGAGAACAAATTCCAACATATTGTGAGGCACTATCACGGAGCTAAATTGGACAGACTTCGCACAGATCTAGCCAAGCAAAAGTGGGGATCCATGAGGTGCTGTCGGCCAAAACCAGCTGCAGAAGTGTTCTCTCGCACAATCTGTAACATCAAGGTTCAGGATATTCCCCACTCAAGCATAACCACCAAGCCAGGGGTTCAACCCAGGTTCAATGGAGATTGCAGCAGGGCATGCCAGGAGCAGCACCAGGCGTGCCTGAAGATGAGGTATCAACCTCGTGAAGCCACCAAATAGGTCTACATGCACACCAAACATCAAATGATAGAACTAAGCAATCCCAGAACCAACAGATCTTCAGTAATACGACATCCATTCATGAATTGTAGTGGACAATTAAACAACTCACTGGAGGAGGAATCTCCACAAATATCCAAATCCTCAATGATGGAAGGGCCCAGCACATCAGTGAAAAAGATAAGGCTGAAGCATTAGCAACAATCTTCAGCCATAAATGCCAAGTGAATGATACATCACAGCCTCCTTCAATGGCCCCAGCATTACATATACCAGCCTTCAGCCAAACTAATTCATTCCAGGTGATGCCAAGAAATGGTTGGAGACAATGGTTGGAGGCAAATGCTGCGGGACCTGACAACATTACAGCAATAGGACAGAAGATTTATGCTCCAGAATGTGACCCCCATTAGCCAAGCTGTTCCAGTACAGTTACAACATTGTTATCCTCCCGCAATGTGGAAAATCAGTCACGTATGTCCTGTACACAAAAAGTAGGACAAATCCAACCCGGCCAATTGCCACCCTATCAGTATACTCTCAATCATCAGGAAAATGATAGAAGGTGCCATCAATAGTGCTATCAAGCAGCACCTGCTCAGTGAAGTCCAGTTTGTGTTCTATCAGGGCCATTAAGCTCCTGGCCTTATTGCCCCCTTGGTTCAAACCTGAGCAAAAGAACTGAATTCCAGAGGTGAGGTGAAAGTGACAGCCTTGAAATCAAGTTTGTATGCGATCAAGTATGGTATCAAGGAGCCCCGAGCAAAACTGGAATCAATGGATATTGGGGAAACACTCTCCAGTGGTGTGACCCATACCTGACACAGAGGAAGGTGGTCATTGGTTTTGGAGGTCAATCATCATAATTCCACGGCATTTCTGCAGGAGTTCCTTGGGGTAGTGTCAACCAAACATCTTCACTGCTTCATCAATGATCTTCCTTCCTTCTTAAGGCATCATACATGGCCTCTGAGATGCAAAAGTAGTCTGTATTCAAATACAACAAAATGTGGACAATATCTTGGCTTGGCCTGACAAGTGGCAAGTCACATTTGTGCCACACAAATGCCAGGCTATGGTCATCACCAGTAAGAGACAATCTAACCACCATCCCTTGACATTCAATGATGTCGCTGTGACTGAATTCCCCACGATCAACATCCTGCGAGTTATCGTTCATCAGAAATTCAACTGGAGTGCACCAAATAAACACAGTGGCTATAGAGCAGGCTAGAAGCCAGGAATACTGTGATGAGTGACTCGCCTCCTGACTCCTCAAAGCCTGTCCCCTGACCACTATCCACAAGGCAGAAGCCAGGAGTGAAATGGAACACTGACAGGATGAGTGGAGCCCGATAACACTCAAGACGTTTGACACCACCAAGGACAAAGCAGTCCCCGTTTGATTGGCAACACATCCACTCTGTCCACCACCAACACTCATTAGCAGCAGTGTGTACTATCCTCAAGGTGCACTGCAAAAAATTATCAAAAATACTCAGACAGCACATTCCAAACCCATGACCACTTCCATCTAGAAGGACAATCGCAGCAGACATATGGTAACATCACCACTTTAAAGTTCCCTTTCAAATCACTCACCATCCTGACTTGGAAAAATATTGCTGTTCATTCACTATTGATGGGTCTAAAATCCTGAAATTCCCTCCTCGTCACATTGTGGGTCAACGCACAGCCGGTAGAGTGCATGGGTTCAAGAATGCAGCATAGCACCACCTTCTCAAGGGCGAACAGGAATAGGCAAGAAAAGCTAACCAGCCAGTGACGCCCACATCCCACAAATAAATAGAAAAAACAAGCATAAAGACTATAATGAATTCTTGACTGTGATGCTCAGAGTCCATAGGTTGCTGGCTCGACATTCTTAACAAGTACTAAACTCTTCCACAAATTCAACACCACTTTCTGCATTTTGATTCTCTCTGTTGTGTTCAGATCCCCGATTGGATTCCTGGTTGTTAATATACACGTGAACCGTCATCCCAATCCCATGGGCAATGTCCTGCTCCCAAGCACACCATCTGATTCCAATCCAGTGTGAGACACAGCAACCTCTCAGTGTTGGGTGGAGGTGTGTTTTGAGTATGACCAAGGTGGTGTGAATGTTCTGTGTTAATCTGACATCCAGGGATTGTGTTATGGAGTCTTAATGTTTGAAAATCCAAATATTTTTATGTTCTGCTGTGTCCATTCTTGCACAAAAAAACACAGAGAGCTAATGTGGTAGTATCATAAAATATCAGGAGAACAACTGATGGGTTTGCCACTTATCACAATGAGATGGGACGAGGGGAGTGATGAAGTCTTGGTCAACAAAATGGACTGATGACTGATGAGGGCCCTGACCCGAAACATCGATTTTCCTGCACCCCCAATTCTGTCTGACCTGCTGTGCTTCTCCAGCTCCACATTTTGTCGATTCTGGCATCCAGCATCTGCAGTCCTCACCATCTCGAAATGAGGAAGTCTTGCTGTGATTGTGCAGGGGACATGGACAAAATGAACCAACTCAAAAAGGTTAATGTTTGAAAGTGTCAATTTACAGAGGAGAGAGAAACCTGCAGATATGCACTTACTGAGGGCCAGAGAGCAACAGGAGGATATTTAGAGTTCCAAACGGCATCAACTCATGTCAGTCTTTGCGTTGAAAATGGAAGCTTTCCTGGTGACAATAGTTTGGGAGGTAAATTGTGGAGAGGATTTAAGGGATACCCAAAAGGAGTGATGTAGAGTTACAAGTGAATGGGTATAACAATGTCTGCTGCAGTATACAGGAGGCAATGCGATGTTTGACAGGAAGAATGATAAAGCGACTTTGATTTCACAGGACACCCAGATTCCTCTGCACCTCTGGTTAATTAAACACATTGACTCAGTCTGCAGGAGAAGCAAGAGATGAGGAACGGATAGAGATTTCTTTTTTCATTCATTCACATGAAGTGAGCATCACTGGCCCAGCATTTATCCCCCATTCCCATCAGTCCTTGAGAAGGTGACAGTGTGCTGCTTTATTGAATGCTGTACTGGATAAAATTCATATTCTTTGGAGAAACAGAATGTAGCTGAAATTAAACTACAGCTTTCTCTTTTCCTGCTCCGATGTTAAACATTCAACCGTTAAGTTTGGACTGAATTAGTGACTGGAATTTCATCGGTTGTTTCAGCGAGTTTATTCAGAGATTAACGCAACAGGGAGTGAGCTACAGTGTGAAACCTAATCAAGGGGTTTGGGCTAGTAAATATATCGGGTAGCAGCTTGCAGTGAATGAGTGACAGATAGGAATATAGTCAAGGGGTATGGTGTGGTTCACATATGAAATAGCGGAGACATGGTAGGGACGGGTTGCACCTGAACCAGAGGGGCACAAACATCCTGGGCGGGACGTTTCCTCGAGATGTACAGGATGGTTTAAACTAGATTGGCAGAGAGTGGGGAACAAGATTTATAATTCAGAACATGGGGTATTCAGCCTTCTGACAGATACAACTGGGAATGAGGCTGTTCACAAAGAAATGTTGTCGATGGGGCTTAATTGTGGACACAGAGAGTTTGAGGTGTATATACTTCAATGCTAGAAATATCAGAAATAAGGCGGATGAACTTACAGCATGGGTCAGTACTTTGAACTACAATGTTACAGCCATTAAGAAACTTGGGTAACTCATAGAGAGGAATGGTTGTTTGAAGTTCTGGGATTTAGATCCTTTGAAAGAAATAAGGAGGGTGGAAACAGAAGCAGGGGAGTGGCATTGTTGGTCACGGCTAGTATAGCAGCTACTGGAAGGCAGTTCGAGAATGATGTGTATCAGAGTCAGTTTGAACTGAGATCCGGAACAAGAAAGGAGCAGTCACTTTTTTGGGGCATTTTTTTAACAGGCCTCTCAATAGTTGTGGAGTAGAGGAGCATATACTAGTACAGAAATCACAGGGTAGTGGTCATGGGTGACTTCAACTTTCCAAATATTGATTGGAAACATTTTAGTTGTAATAATTTAGATGGAGCTGTTTTTGCCCAGTGCATTCAGGAAGGATTCCTGACACAGTATGTAGGTAGACCTGCTCGAGGAGAGACCACTTTGGTGCTTGGCAATGAACCGGGCCAAGTGTTAGGCCTATTGGTAGGAGAGCATTTTTGTGGTAGTGATCATAACTCTGTTACTTTTATAATAGCCATGAAAAAGGGTAGGCACATACAGCAGGGTAAGGTTTATAATTGGGGAAGGGTAGTTACAATTCTTTTAGGCAAGAACTGGGTAACATCAGTTGAGAACAGAAACTGTGAGGGAAGAGGATGATAGAAATGTGCAGATTGTTTAAGGAATGCATATTGCGTGTGCTTGATATGTTTGTCCCTAACAGTCAGGGAAGATGCGGTTGAGTGAGGGAGCCTTGATATTCAAGAGAATTCAAAGACTGGTTAAGAGGAAGAAAGATGCTTTTGTAAGGTTTAGGAAAAGAGGAACGGGAAAGGCTCTAGAGGGATACAAGTTAGCCAGGAAGGAGCTGAAGAAAGGGCTTAGGGGAGCTATAAGGGGGCATGAGAATATCTTGGCAGGTAGGATCAAGGACAACTCCAAGGCTTTTTTTACAAGAACATGAGGAATAAGAGAATGATCAGAGAAAGTGACCGGTTGATCAAGGGTTGTAAAGGGAATTTGTGCGCAGAGCTGAAAGAGATAGGAGAGATGCTTAATGAATACTTTTCTTCAGTATTCACAACTGAGAGAGACCGAGTTGGAGAGAAGGACAGTATGATACAGGGTGGTAGGCTAGAGGAGGTTTGATGTTGGTGAAGAAGATGTGCTAGGAATTTTAAGAAAGTTGAAGATAGATAAGTCCTCCAGGCCTGATGGGATTTATCCAAAGATTCTATGAGAAGTGAGGGAAGAGATCACAGGGCCTTTGACAATGATTTTTTCATCCTCACTGTCCACGGGTATAGTGCCAGAAGGTTGGAAAGAGGCAAACATCATTGTTCAAACAAGGGAAGAGGGATTACCTGGAAATTACAGGCTGTTTAGTCTTACGTCAGTGGTGGGAAAATTATTGGAAAGAGCTCTGAAAAATAGGATTTATGGTCACATGGAAAGACACAGTTTGATTCATGATAGTCGGCATGGATTTTTGAGGGGTAGATCATGCCTCACAAAACTTATTGAATTCTTTGAAGAGGTGACCAAGCTCGTGAATGAAGGTAGAGCAGTCAATGCAGTACACATGGATTTAAGTATGGCTTTTGATAAGCTTCCCCATGGTAGGCTTACGCAGAAAGTAAGGAGGCATGGGATGGGGGAAATGAGGCATATTGGATTCAGAATTGGCTGACCCTTAGAAGACAAAGGGTGGTAGTGGACAGAAAATATTCAGCATGGTGCTCAGTTACGAGTGGTGTACCACAAGGATCTGTTCTGTTTCTTCTTCTATTTCAGATTTTGTAAATGATTTGGCTGAAGGAGTGGAAGGCTGGACTCGCAAGTTTGTGGATGATACAAAGGTGGGTCGTGTTGTGGACAGTGCAAAGGGCTAAAGATTCTTGGCAGTATGGAGGAGCAGAGAGATCATGGGATTCATTTTCACAGTTCCCTCAAAGCTACCACACAGGTGGATACAGTTGTTAAGAAGGCATATGGTGCGTTAGCTTTCATTAAGAGAGGGATTGAGTTCAAGAACCATGAAGTTATGCTCTGGCTATACAAAAGCCTGGTTCGGCCACATCTGGAGTATTGTGTCCAGTTCTGGTCACCTTATTACAGGAAAGATGTGGAAGTGTTAGAAAAGGGGCAGAGGCGATTTAGCAGGATATTGCCTGGAATGGCGGGAAGGTCTTACAAAGAAAGTTTGAGAGAGCTCGGGATTTTCTGTTTTGAACAATGAAGGATGAGTGATGACTTGACAGATGTGTATTAAATGATTGGAGGTACGGATAGAGTAGAGAGCCAGAAAGTTTTTTTTTTCATAGGGTGAAGGTAACTATTACAGGGGGACATAGTTTTAAAGTGAGTGGAGGTCAATATAAGGGAGACGTCAGAGGTAGGTACTTTACTTAAAGAGTGGTCAGGGCGTTGAATGCTTTGCCAAAAGGGTAGCCGAGTCGACTCATTCGGGGCATTTAAGCTGCTATTAGATAGGCTTATGGATGATCGTATAATGTAGGAGTGGAGACGAGATATACATGAGGATGAGGTTAAAAATTCGGCACAACATCTTGGGCCAAAGGGCCTGAAATGTGCTGTACTGTTCTATGTTCTATGTTCTATGTTCTATGTTCTGTGTTCTATGTCCTATGTTCTATGTCCTATGGTAGTGAGTTACAGACTGGAATATAAGTAAGATATTTGGGCTGATTTATATTTAGAACAACAGATACATGGGAGCAGGTTCCAGACAGGAATCTAATTGAGGAATTTGGAGTTGTTTGGACATAGAATAACAGATACCTGGGTGTGACTTTTAAATTGAATTTAATCCTGGTGTTCAAGATGGTTTATGCATAGAATAATAGATGCCCAGGAGTGAGTCGAATCGAGGGTTTCAATGTAATTTAAATACAAACTAACAGGTACCATGGAATGAGTTAGTATTAAGAGTGTAGTTGAGGGGTTCAATGCTTGTAGAAATAACTGAACCTGGGGAGTGAATGACAAACTGGAACCCAGTTGAAGAGCTTGGGCTCTTTATTTGCAGAATAACAGATACGCGGGAGTGAATAACAGACTGGAATCTTGTTCAGGGCGGTTTATACACAGAGTCACAGATACATGGCAGTGAAGTTGTAGTTGGTTGGCTCGCCGAGCTGGTTTGTTGTTCTGCAGACATTTGAATACCCTGCTGGATAACTTCATCAATACAGCCTCCGATGAAGCGCCGTCGTGTTTTCCCATCCCCACTCTGTTCTGCTCACAATGGCCTGTGAACTCATCCTCACTGTAAACCTATCAACAAACTGTGAAACACCACCAAACTGTTCTGCCAACAATGACCTGAGAACCCGTGCTCACTCTGTACTCGTAGCAATGGAGTGTGCACCTGTCCCAGATGTTGCGAGCATGAGGGATGTGAGCAAGAGTGACATTGGGAGGTGGAGTCAATTAAATAGGGAGATAGAAATAGAGAGAGACAGAGAGAGAAAGATAGCAACAGAGAGAGACAGTGACAGAGGAGCGGGGAGGAAGAGTGCAAAGGGGAGTGGGAGAGAGGGAGGGAGGAGTGTGATTGAGGGAGGGAGGAAGGAGGAGAGTGGGAGGGAGGGGGAGGACAGTGGAGCAAGGGAGAGAAGAGGAGGGCAGGGGTACAAGGGAGGGAGGGCGCGGGTGGGGATAGGGCATGGGAGGTGGAGAGGGAGGGGGATGACAGGTGAATCAGGGCGGGGACATGGGGGAGGGTCGGGGGAAGTGAGGGAGGGTTAGGGCAGGGGCGGAAGGGAGGTGGGGAGGGCAGGGGAGGTAGGGAGAGGGAGGTAGGGGGAGGGCAGGGGAGGGAGGGAGAGAGAGGGAGGGCAGGGGAGGGAGTGGGATGCATGGGGAGGGTGGGGGTGGAAGGGAGGGGAGGGCAGGGGAGGGAGGTAGGGGAGGATAGAGGAGCGAGGTAGGGATGGGGAGGGTGGGCATGTGCGGGAGGGTGGGTGTACAAGGGAAGGCTGGGAAAGGAGGGGGAGCGAGGGGTAGAGGTATAGGGAGGGGGAGGGAGTGGTCGGGAGTTTGGCGGAGGGAGGACGAGGAAGGGGGTGCAGGTAGTTAGGGGAAGGGTGGGGAAAGAGGGAGAGCGGGGGATGGAGTGTGAGCAAGGGAGGGGGAGGTAGTGGTAGTGAGGGAGGGAGGGGAATCGGGGAGAGGGGGAGGAACAGGTGGGGAGGGATGCGGGAGCAGGAGGGGGAGGTTGGGGAGGAAGGGGGAGATGGAGGGAGGGGGAGAGGGGAAGGAAGGGGGAGTGGGATGGAATGAGGAGTTGGGATGGGGGGAAGGGAGGGTCTGGAGCGGGTGAGGGAGCAACGGCGGGAGGGTGGGAGCAAGCAACAGGGAGTGAGCGACCGAGAGATGACTTGGAGGGTGGGAGGGATGAGGGGGCAATGGATGGTGTGGGAGCGAAAGACCAAGCGAGTCATAGGGAGCAAAGAGCCGGGAGGGAGCGAGGAACAGGGAGGGAGCAAGCAACAGGGAGGGAGTGAGCGACCGAGAGATGACTTGGAGGGTGGGAGGGATGAGGGGGCAATGGATGGGGTGGGAGCGAAAGACCAAGCGAGTCATAGGGAGCAAAGAACCGGGAGGGAGCGCGGAACAGGGAGGGAGCAAGGGACAGGGAGGGAGTGGGGAAACGAAAGACAGGTAGGGAGCGAGAGAGCGAGTGATAGGGTGGGATGGAGAGAGAGAGATCGACAGGGAGGGAGTGAATGACAAGGATGGAGTGAGAGAACGAGCGATAGGGAGGGATGGAGAGAGAGAGAGAAAGATCGAAAGGGAGGGAGGGAGACAGAGCAAGCAACAGTGGCAGGGGCTGGAAGACAGGTGAATGGGGGCTAGGGGCAAGGGAGCCAGGGAGATACAGAAATAAGTGAGGGACTCGAAGGGATAGAGGAGGACAAGGAAGAGGTGGCAGAGCGAGAGAGAGAGAGAGAGAGAGAGAGAGAGAGAGAGAGGAGGTGGGTCAGAAATAGAGAGGTAGAGACAAAGAAACAGAGGCAGAGTGAGAGGTGAGAGCCAGGGGAAGGAGAGAGACAAAGGCTACAGAGGGGGTTGGGCAAAGAGATGGAGAGGGAGAGGGGGAGAGAGAGAGGGAAAGAGTGGATGGGGATGAGGGAGAGGTGAGGGCAGAGGGAAAATACTGAGTGGGAGATGGGGTTTACACAGGCAGAGGGTGAGAGAAGTGGGTGTGGACGTTCGAGGAGGAGGGAGAGAGAGTCAGGACGCAGAGAGAGAGGGAGGGAGATTTGAAGAGGGTGTGTAGAGACAGAGAAGGAAGGGAATGGAGAGAGAAGTGGGGAGCTGGGGTACAGAGACATGTGGGTCCGACAAAGACAGAGCGAGCGAGGAGGATAGCAGGAAGGGGCACCACAGTGGTTAGCAATGCTGCCTCACTGTGCCAGGGACAGGACTTCAATTCCAGTCTCAGGCAACTGACTGTGAGGAGTTTACACATTTTCCTCTTGTCTGCAGGGGTTTCGTCCGGGTGCTCCAGTTTCCTCGCACAGGCCAATGATATGCAGGTCCGGTGGAATGGCCATGCTAAATTGCCCATAGTGATCAGGGAGGTGCAGCTCAGGTTGGTTATAAGGGGATGTTTCTGGGTGGGACGCTCTGAGGTTCGGCATAGACTTGTTGGACAAAGGGCCTGTGTCCAAAATTTGGGGATTCTATTCTATGACAGAGATATCCCAGAGGTGAGCACAAGGACAGAGAGACGTCAACCCAACTCCTGAGCTCAGTCCCGAAATCCTCTCATTACATGGGGCTGAGCCTGTCTCTCTCCAGCTGAGCTTCTTCAACACAGAGACAAACAACAATATAGTTTGCTGTGCTGCTTGGCACTTTTTAATGAACGTTAATTACATATTGAAGTTATGGATGCAGTCAGTGGAACGGTGCCTTTTCTCTTTGGCCTGTGAGTTGAGAGAAACATTGACATGTTTCCCTGTAACCCCCTGTGGGATAAGGTTGGATAAACCAGCACTACCCTCAGTCTGTTACCATAGCGACAGGCTGCTTCATAACTGAAACATTGAACTGAAATGAGAAAATCCTGGATGGATTGATTAATGAGTGAATTTCATTGATTGATGAATTTGGGTAAAGGGATGTTTCAGCACATTCTTCAGCTGCTGCCTGAACTTTGTCTGGGTCACGGCATAAATCGCGGTGTTTGTGCAGCAACTGAGGAGCTGCAGCATGAAGCCCAATTCCAGCACAAAGGGATGCAGATACACAGAGGAATACCCAATCCGATGCATCCGGTACCATATAGAATACACCATTAACATTGACCATAACAGGATGAAATTGGCCGAGATCACAAACAGTTAAATGATGGATTTTTTTCGATTTCTCATTTCTGTGTCACACTGACCGTCCCCATCAGGGTGAGCCCGGAGTCTCCTGCGGGCTCTGCTGGTCACTAACATGTGTCTGACGGTGAAAACATTGAGCAGCAGAATCAGGAGAAATGGGAGAGCCGGGGTTAGAATGTGGTGGAGCGACTCGATTATGACGCAGACACTGGAGAATTGAACACCGTCTGGTAAAATGCAAAACCAGGGCATGTTCCCCAGCGAATAGTGAGCTGTGAGCATAAAATACCAGAAAATGTTCTTTAAACAGCTCAGCACAGTCACTGTTTCCAGAACCACAGCCGCCGTTTTCTCACTGCAATATTTACTTTTCAGCTTCTGGCAACAAATGGCCACAAAACGATCGAAGGTGAAAGTGACAGTGAACCAGACAGAACAGTCAGTGGCTGCAAAAAGCACGACGGCGTGGATATTACACACGGGGATGGACTACCAGAAATAAAATTATTCCGGATAAACATTGGAAATGTGTTTCAATATCAGGTCGAAGATAATGACCAGTAGATCTGCCACTGCCATGGCCCCCCAGGTAACGTCTGACACATGGAGACACTCCACAATCTTTATAAAGCAGGTCGTAGATCGTCACCACGTTAACTGTGAGGAAGGAAAACAAATAAATTATACATCAGCCTGGAGGCAAAGTTACCAGTTTGATTGAGGACCCAGTGACATCTTCAAATGGGTCACCGATTTATTGAAAAAAAATGAAGCTGAAATAATAACAAGTAATGACTCAATTCTTTTACGATAAATATAATGTAAAACGCAATAAACTCTCCCTGCCCAAACCCACAGACACACATCCATAAGAACATTCTCACACTCTCAATGACTCGAGAGCCGGCACACGACTCTTCTTTGCACTTCCTAATCAGGCGTGTGAAGAAATTGCATTCCTGAAAGGATGCTCTCCCAGTTCCTTGGCAACAAACTGGGGTTGGGAATTTCTGTCTTATTGTCGAAACTGTGGTCAATTTTCGGTTCAAAAGAAACATGAACACAGGGAAAATGTATTCACCTCTTTAATTGCCTGAGGAGACTTTGTCTTCTTCTCCCTGGAATGGGTTCTTTCCCCTCAGGATCTGATCTTTTGTTCAATTAACTGACATCCAAACGTTCACAAATAATGTCAGTTACAGAATGTTCCAGGGAATGTCGGTTACAGAATGTTCCAGGGAATGTCGGTTATGGAATGTTCTGGGGAATGTCGGTTACAGAATGTGTTGGAGTCATGAGGATCCACAGCACCCTTGACTGCGACCATTCCACAAGTCAGTGTAGAACCAAACATATTTTAGTGGGTCTGAATTCACAATTAATCCAGACCAGGGAATAACATGAGATTTCTTTACCAGAGGACATCAGTGAAATGAGAGCGGTTTTTAGGCAAAATGCTGCCGGTTTTGAGGTTGCTATCAGTGAAATTTGCTTTGGTTCCAATTCGTATCGTTACAATTTAAGTTCTTCAACCGACTATGGTGGGAATTGAAACAGTATCTTTCGTGTAATAACCTATGCCTCTGAATTACCTCCCCAGCGACTTAACTGCTATAGCATTGTGCCCCTGTTGTGAAATTACTTCAGAGAAAAGAACAAGGGTGTGATCAAAATATAGGTAACTGGAAGACTGGCCAGAAGAGAGCTGGGACCATGAAGTATGAATGTTACCAAGGCACAGAAAATGGTTTATTCAGCAACAGCACAAAGGCACAGGGGGAGAGTGGGGATATTACAGAGATGGTATTGAACAGGTTTGGTGATTGAGACAATACTGAGACATAAATCAAAACAAAGGCCTTCAATGTTGTAAACAGTCTTGTTCTCAACTGTTTGTGAGGGGCAATTTTGAAATTCATGGATATTGACGGGACATTTTAATTGAAACTGAAGGTAGTAGTTTTATCTTTGCCAAATATAAGTAACAGAAATAGCAATGAAGTTGAATATGATTCATGGAAGTAGTAAATTGAAAGACAAAGAGAGACTTACCAGGAACACCAATGATGGCGAGAATGGGATAGTATCCAGTCTGAATAATCATCAGTGCACATCATATCCGATCTAGTAATGATGACCAAGGCCAGGTAAGATAGAAAAAAACTTCGGAGCTCTCTGATGAAGGGTCTAGGCCCGAAACGTCAGCTTTTGTGCTCCTGAGATGCTGCTTGGCCTGCTGTGTTCATCCAGCCTCACATTTTATTATCCCGGATAAGCCCCTGTCCATTGTTTAAACATTCTAGTCTATTGTTCTTATTTTCTGATCTCTCCTCTCCTTCTCTCTGCAGCTGCTGATCCCTGTTAGCGCTGTTGCGGATTCTCCCGCTCATACCTTGGGATAACACATTGAATAGAGCCCCTTAGTAATAGGAGCGGGAAAGCCCCCTGTGACACAGTTAGAATCCACAGAGTCTGACATCAATCACAGTCACTGAACAAACAGTCCCAGTCATCCCCTTTCAATACAGCACCTTCAGTAATAACTGGACTGGATTGCATGATAACATCATTGGCTACCAGCCTTATATTCCATCGCCAATTATTCTAACAAAGTATTTGATGAGGAATAATAATGGTTATTTGATGATTCCATTTCCAGTGCATCAGACAGTGAAAAACACACACTATTGTCTACTCCAATTCAACATTGATCATTTCAACCTCATCATTCACTGGTGACCAACAGCAACATAGGAATCAGCAGCTTCCATCATCCTGCTTGGAGGATAGAAAGAGAGACGGGGAATGGGGAAGTGGGAGAAACCTTGGAAGTTGTGGGATTAACAGTGGGGGTAGTAGAAGAGGGCTGTGAAGGGAGATGGCCAGTGGAAAGGTATGTAGCAGCAGAAAGGTCCGTGCAAGGGAAGCAGAAGTGTCGGGAAGAAGGAGGAGGAAGAGTACCCAATGAAGTGTCAGCGGCAGGGAAAAAGCATGTATTGGGAGAAGAGAGATTGATGGCCAAACTAATATTACTGGTCAAGAAAAAAACGGTATCTGGTTTCCATTGAAACTTAAGAGAATATTTCTAAAGCTTTTTTTCTAACATTTGGTCCTCATTCAGATTTCACACTCACTCTGCATTTCTGCATTTCCATCAATTGCAGGTGAAATGTTTTTTGTCCCTAGCGCATTGTCTTAACTTTGTTTTTCAAAGGAGACATGAAAATATGGTTTGATCTCTTACAGTGTGTCCACAATGTAGAATTTAACTGTATCTTTATCCTTATCACTCTATATCTGTCAAACAAACTTAATGAATGAGGCTGTGTCCAGCCTGCAGACGAAAAATTCTTTCAGTTCTGACTATTGAAGCGATTGTAATGAAGAACATAAGCAAGGCTCACATAAAATATAAATATTTCATTACAACACACCAAAACGTAGCCCACCAATAATGGTGTTAACGCTTTATGACTATAACGTTCAGAGGGGCAGAATGGAAAAGGAGAATTCAGCCTCATGGCCAAAATACTATTTGTGATCACCTCATAAAAGATCTTGACTGCATCACACTGTGAATTCTTCAAAATAAGAGAAACAAAAGTCTGGAAATTTCAATTCTTCCTCTGCAAATAACATTTGAAAACAAGAAGAAAATCAAAGTCTGTTTGTGATATTCATAAATGATGATAATGGGAATGTGGGAGACGGTGAGATAGTGGCGGTGCAGGGAAAGGGTATGATAGATAATTGTGTGGCTGTCACAAAGATTAGCCAAGTGGTTCACAATGAGGAGGGAAGTGTTAGGCTACAGGACAATACAAACAGGTTGTTCAGATAGCCAGATCAGTGCCTGATGAAATTTAACACGAATAAATATGAGTTGATGCACTTCAGAAGTAACAAGACAAGAAAATACTCAAATGGCGAACAGAGGCTAGATTTGTTCACGTTTATCTTTGGAACAGAGAATGTCAATAGGAAAGCTTGATCAAGGTGTGGAAGAGCATGAGAGATATGGTCAGGTTGAACAGACAACACCTGTTCAGCTTCCACGAAGGGTCAAGAATGAGGAAACACACTTTTTGAAGTGAAAGATAAGAGGTTAAGAAAGGGTTTGTGCAATGTGTGTTGAATCCGGCAGGTGGTATGTGTCTGAAATGCATTGCTTAGGAGGGTGTTTGAGGCAGGTAACATCACAAAATTTAAAAAGCACTTGGATCAGCACCTGGTGGTGCAGACTCGATGGGTTCTTTCTCAATTGCATGATTCTGTGTGGTAGCAGCCATAAAAGCTCTGATGTATTCCAAAGTACTGGCCAATGGAAATTGTTTTTTTTTTGTTCCATCATCTGTGTTCAGCAACTGGTTATTTAACAAATCAGAATCATCTCGTGGAGTATCAGCACTTACTCAGCCTAGGACAGCCTACCTGAGAACATCCAGAGTTTTTCAAGTGGCCAATGTAAGATTAATCCAGCTGTTTGCCAAAATCATTTTCACAAAGCAGATAACATGGATACAGCTTTTCCTTCATTATAATAAATACTTTTATCTGTAAGGGTGCCATTTCTCAAAAGAAGAATCAGCTCCTTCTTCCTACATAGACACTTTGAGAACGTACATGCTTCCCTGCCCATTGTTAACTCTCACTTCCGTCCAGTGCTAATGAACTTGTTGGCAGTTTCCATGACCTGGTTCCAAAGACAATGTTTCTGTTTGGGCCAGGATTGTGAATGCTCACAAACTAACAGACCATATTGACAGGGGAGGTTAACACCAGCCACCCAATTGACTCTTCAGCACCGTTTCACTATCCTCAGTCCTGCAGCAGTCTCTGTCCTTACTCCAAAATATGTGGACACCGTTCAGGTTTGCTGATGAATGGGTAATTAGAAAAGTTCTTCAAAGCTGCTGGGCAGGAATTACTTCCAATAGGAGATAATCCAAAAGCCCTCCTTTGATATTCAGTAAGATAAACAACATCCAATGACAAGTATCCTGTGTGTAACTATTCATCAGAAATTCAACTGGTCCAGCCATGTAAAAGAGCAGATCGCAGAAATCCTATAGTGTCGAAACAGGCCATTCAGCCCAACAAGTCCACATCGCCACTCTGCAGAGCATCCCACCAAGAAGCATCCCCTACCCCTGCATTTCCCATATCTAACCCACCTCGCCTTGACATCCCTGACACGATGGGCAACTTGTCATGTCCAAACCACCTTGCCTGGACTTCTTTAGACTGTGAGAGGAAACTGGAGCATCCGGAGGAAGCCCATGCAAACGTGTGGAGAATGTGCAGACTCCACACAGCTAGTCATCCAAGGGTGGAATTGAACGTGAGTCCCTGGCAGTGTGAGGCAGCAGTGCTAGCCAGTGAGCCACCGTGCTATCCCGAGAACCTCACATTTAATAAAATTAAACTCTATCTGCCACTCCTCAGCCCATTGGCCCATCTGATTGAGACCCCATTGTACTCTGAAGTAACCTTCTTCACTGTCCATTGCATTTCCAATTTTGGTGGAACTTTTGGCTGGAACTTTTAGAAGGCAATTAATGCGTTCGAGCTACATTAAAATCCCAAATGAATTAAAAAGTAAGTCTGATTTTCCAATAAATTGTCAAATTTTATTGATGTTTTTATTGATCTATTGAGCTAATTAATGCCTTTGAATTTGTGGGGTATTTTTGCAAACCTCAGTTCCTGCATAAATTGAAATAAAAGGCCAACTGATAGCTCAGGGAACAGATAATACAATATAATACAGCATTTAAGTCGCAGCTGTAGGAACACTCAAAAATGCCAGGGCATAGTGGGATAAAGACCTCGAGCTAAGTGAGATTAATGTAGTTTAGTGGCTTTTGACTGGCATAGCCATGTTGAGCTAGAGGTCCTGTTTGTATTTTGAATGACTCTGTGAACTTAATTTTGAAAACATAGGATACAACATCTCAATTCACAAAGCTTATGAGCATCAAGTGGTGAGGACATGATCGATAGTCCTACCGTTAATTGTACAAGCCTGACCATTGTTCTGTGTACCAAAATGCAATACCTCACATTTACCCAGACTGAACTCCATTAGCCCATTGGCACATTTGATTAAGATCCCTTTGTAATCATGGAAAACTTTCTTCACTATCAACAATGACACCAATTGTGGTGTCGTTTACAAACGTAATAGCCATGCCTTCTTTCTTTTCTTCCAAATAATTTCTGTAAATGACAGACAAAAGAGGACCCAGAATGGATCCCTGTGGAACATCCCTGGTGACAGAACTCCAGTCTAAAAAGGTTTTCTAAACAAGTTTAACAAATTCCTCACTATCCATACATTTAACACTTTGGTAGTGCCAGTCAATGTTTGGAAAATTAAAATCACCTACAATAACAAACATTATTATTACATGTATCTGAGATGTTTCGAAATATTTGATCCTCTGTTTTCCCCGATTGTTGGGGGGCCTATAGTACAATCCCATCAAGGTGATCAATTATTTGGTCATAATTCTAATTTCACTGCACATACTTACGCTGGAAGTTTTTTTTAAGGAATATTTTGTCTTGTTACAACAGTCATGTTTTCCGAAGATGAAAATGCTGTACCTCCTCCTGTTTTTTCTCCCTTTCTATTCTTTCAAAAAGAGTCTCATACTTCTAAATTCCTTCTAATATAGACAGAGTCCTCACTGCTATTTTTATGTCAAGTCCTTCAATCCAGGATTATTATTGTAAAGCTACATTGGATCCTCTCCAATGTTAGCACACCCTTCCTTACATTCAGGGTTCAAACCTGTTCACAATATTCCAAAAGCTGTCTGCTCAGAGCTGATACAGCCTCAGCTATACATCTCTGCTCTGTCTTCCAGGCCACTTGAAATGCATGTTAAAATGACATTTGATTTCCGAACTGCCAACTGAACCTGTATGTTAACCTTAAGAGAATTCCTGAATTAGGAGTCGCAAGTCACTTTGTGCTTCAGATTTCTGAAGCCTTTCCCCATTTAGAAAATGATATCTGCACTTATTATTCCTATTTTACTTATGGATCAGGTATTAATCCTTACATTATTACCTTTTTGGTTGTACTCTTTAATTTCGCCCCAAGCTGCTCGGATTACTTCTACAGAATTTCTTTCCTCGTTTCTATCTAATGCGATTGTTCATCTCTTACTCCAAGTTCCTCTGCAGCCAAGCTGAGCTATTCTGAACACAGACACCAAGTAGGCAACACAGCCTTTGGGACTCCCGTTTCTGGCAACAGTGAGACTGTCTATTTCCCTGACAATTCTATCCATAATTACAACTACACTTCTTTTATTCCCCCCCCAACATCTTGAATGACCCCCTCTAACACAGCTCTGTGGCCAGTTTGCTCAAACTCCCTACAGCTCCTGCTCTCATCCACACAGGGAACAGGAAGCTCAAATCTGTTGACAAGATCAAGGTCTGAGGCTCCAACAACACTCCCTTTGTTTTCCTCTACCCGTTTCACTCATGGTCACAGATAGTAGGAACTGCTGATGCTAGAGACAGAGATAACACAGTGTGGAGCTGGAGGAATACAGCAGGCCAGGTAGCATCTGAGGAGCAGGAAAGCTGATGATTCGAGTCAGGGCCCTTCTTCAGAAAATCTGTTCCTCCAGATCCACGCTGTGTTATCTCAAGAATGGTCACCCTTTTTTTTGTCCCTGACAACTGACGGTATATGAGGGAATTAATCTGAAGTGTCTGGCTGCCACCTGTAATCGATCATCCAGGTAACGCTTCCCCACCTGTGATGTGTGGCAGAGCTTGGAGCTCAGTCTCCAGCTCATCAATCTGAGTCAGAGTTCCCCAAGCTGCCAACACTTACTGTGAGGTTTGTTACTGTGAACCACAGTGGGGGTCCACTGGCCGACACGTAAATTAGTTATACTGAAGCAGTGTCCATTATTGGTGGGGGGGGAGTAATTGACCACACTGAAGAGGTCAGCATAAGGCGAAATATGCAGACTTCTTGAGGGATTGTGTGGCTGGCAGAGATTAGAGATTGGAATGATCACTATCATGGAGGTAGTAGCAACGTAGGATCGGAATTTTTTTTAAATGTTCCTTTTACTCAACTGGCAAGCTCTTCAGGTCAGTGAGCTCAGAATGAGAGAACAAGACTCAGAGCAAGTGAGTACAGGTAGGTTGAAAGCGGAAGCAGGATCAGGAGTCATTTTGCATCATTCTATCTCGAGATAACAATGGCCTAACTCTATTGCCTACCTTTGGTCCATATCACTGAATACCTTTGCTAAACACAAGTTTATGTGTTTCATATTGAAAACTAAAAATTCAGTGTTTGGGCATCAACTACCATTCTTGGAAGAAAACCTTCACCATTGGCTTTATATAGAAGGGATTCCTAACATCTTTCCTGCACAGAATATTCTCTCAGGTTCCAGAGTAAATTAGAGGAAATTTCTATCAATCCAGCACTGGGTGTTGGGGCAGTGTGTGCCTTAGAAGGATCTCGAGGTGGCGCTGGTCACATAAGCCTTGTCCTTCATTGTGATGGAAGTGGCTGTTAGTGGAGGCTTTGTTAAAGTTATGGTTTACCTGTTGGTTGATAATACCCGTCTGATTCACCGTCTCCTCCTTTCAAACCTCTCTCCTTTCCCAACCCCTCAATCCACACTAGTCCATTGACAGCAGAGTCTCTCTGACCAGACTGGGCGACAGGTTGCCTCCCAAAAGGACATTAATGCACCATTTGGGTCTGTGCGACAATTGGTAGTTTTCATAGTCCCCTTTTCTGAGTGCCCAGACCTACAACCTCAGCTCAGTTGCACAACCTGTTACATCAGTGGGAAATGTTAGAGTCTATTAAAGTTGGAATAACAGAACATTTAGAAATACATTAAAGAATCTAGAAGAGCCAGCATGATTTCATGAAGAGAAGTCATAGCTGGCAAATTTATTAAAATATTTTCAGGCAGAATCATGAAAAATAAATAAGGGAGAAACCAATAAATGAAATATGTTTGGATTTCTAAAAGGCATTTGTTAACGTATCGCATGTGAGACTACTTCAAACAGTAAGAACCCATGAACCGACACTGTTGTGGGTATGTATTGGTCAAGGATAGTGGTCAAGGATTGATTAATGAATTGAAGGCTGAGAGTCGAAATAAAGAGGGAAGTTTCATGATGGCAAATTGGAACGTATGGATCCTCACAGAGAGAACATTGCTGTGTCCACAGTTATTTACAATATATACTAATCATCTGGATGACAGAAGAGAATGTACTGTCGCTAAGTTTGCAGATGACACCAAATTGATGGAGGCAAGCAGTGAGGATGGACAATGAAACTGCAGAGGGATAGAAATAGGTTTAGCAAGCAGGCACAAACTCAGTGGGAGGAATATAATGTGGGACAATCGAGGTTTTTGTATTTTGGCACGAAAGCTGGGAGAGGTGAGTATTATTTATCTGTGAAAAAATACTGCAGAAAGTTGCAGCACAAAGAGATTTGTGGGACTTTGTGCTTGAAAGACAAAAAGCTAGCATCCAGGTTCGGGGTATTCTGGAAGGTAAACAGTCTGTTGGACTTTATTTAAAGGGAATGGGGATGTCTTGTTAAAACTATACATGACACTAATCAGATCACACCTGGAATACTGCGAACAGTTTGAGTACTCTTTTTTTAGGAACGGCAATTCAGACAATTTTAACAATATCGATCCTAGGCATGGGAGGATTTTCTCAGGAGATATGTCTAAATAGTCATCCAGTACCCTCTTAGGATGCTTCAGTCGAACCTGCTTCCACCACATTTCCAGGGAATGTATTCCAGACCACTACTCGCAGTGTGGCAAAGCTTTTGTACTTACAACACCTTTCCTTCTTTTGCATATCACTTTAAATCTATGCCGTCTCATTCTTTTTTCCAATGACAAGTGGGAATAGCTTCTGTCAAGCCCGCTTTTGACATGTAAAACATGCATCAATCTCCTCGCTGCCTTCCTCACTTTAAGGAGAACTGTTCCAACTTGTTCAATCTGATCACTGGAACCGAAGTTTCTCATTCCTGGAAAAATTCCTGCAAATCACCAACACTCGTTCCAATGCATTTTTATCTTTCCTATAATATTGTGCCCATAGCTGCACAATGCTCAACTGAAATCTCACACACGTGCTTGTTCAACATCGGTTCCCTGTTCTTGTATTCTATGCCCCTATAAATAATGCTAAGAACCGTGGGTGTTTTTTTGCCTTCTCTCCCTTGAACTGCCCTGCCACCTTCAATGAAACACACATGTCCTTCTGCTCCTGCACCATTGTAAGAATTGTACACCCTATTTTAAATTATCTTTCAGAATTCTTGTGACCAATGTACATTACCTCATGCTTCCCTGTATTGAACCTTGTCTGCAACATATCTGCTCACTCCACCAAATCAGAAATATTCCACATGAGTTTAACTGCAACCTAAGATTCCTGCTTCCCAAGTTTCCCGACCATTTTATTTTTATATTTTGTTCATTATATTTGAAGTTATGGTTAATCTGAGAAAAGCATCTGCTCTCTGCCCCTCAGTCCTTGATCTGATGCACAAGGTTATTTAACTTTGGAAAGTGCTTTCATTGTCATCAGTCAATGAAACCAAATGCTTTCTTCGCTATCCTATCTGGTGTGACTCCACTTTCAAGGAAAATGAACCTGCACTCCAAGGCCTCTTTATTCATCAACACTCCCCGAGCCCTTACCATTTAGTGAATAAGTTCCATCCTGATTTACTAAAGCACAGCATCTCGTAATTATCTAAGTTAAACTTCATGTGTCACTCCATGGCCCATTGGTTCATCTGAGCAAATCCCCTTATACTCTAAGGAAACCTTCTTTGCTGTCCACTACGCCTCCGGTTTTGATGTTATCTGCAAAATTAGTAACAATAACTCCTGTGTTTACATTCAGATCATTTATATAAATGATGAAAAGCAGTGGAACCAGCACCGATCCTTGTGGCACCCTGCTGGTCAGAGCCTCCAGTCTGAACAGCAACCCTTTATATCACCATCTGTCTTCTACCTTTGAGCAAACTCAATATCCATGTAGCTAGTTCTCCATTTATTCTGTGTGACCTAACCTTGCTAACCATTCTATCATGAGGAACTTTATCAAAAGTGTTACTGAAGTCCATATTGATCATGTCCACCATTCTACCCTCATCAGTCCTCTTTGTTACTTCTTAAAAAAAATCAATCAACAATTTCTCAGGTTCACAGTCATGTCCTTGCCTAATACTGTCAAAATTGGCTTCCTCTAAATCAGAACTTTAACTTGTAGAACGGTCTATCCCTTTCCATCACTAACTGAAAAATAATACAATTATGGTCACTGGCCCCAACATACTCTCCTACCAACGCTTCAGTCACCTGCCCTGCCTTACTTCCTAAGAGTAGGTAAGGTTTTACATCTTTACGAGGATGTACATCCACATCCTGAATCCGAACATTTTCTTGTAACGCATTTAGCCAATTCCTCTGCATTCAAGCCATGAACACTATGGCAGTGCCAGTCTATGTTTGGAAATTTAACCAACTATTATTCTTAGAGATAGCTGAGATGTTCTTTCAAAGTTGTTTATCGATTTCCACTTGCAGTAAGGTGATCAAATCTTTCTTATTTCTCAGTTTCAGCCAAACAGCTTTCTTGAATGTATTCATTGGAATATGTTCCCTAAATACAGCTGTTATGTTAACCTTCATCAAAAATGCGACTTCCCATCATCTCTTATCCCACCACCTGCTTCTGATCTTTTCTATGGCAACTAAATCCTGGAACATCAAGCTGCTAGTCCTGTCCATCCCTGAGCCACATCTCTAATTTTTATGCTAACCTACTCCCATATTCCTAAACGTGCTCCAAGTTCATTTGCCTTGCCTGCTGGGCCTTTTTCATTGAAATATATGCAGTCCTCTAATACGTTCCTGCCTGCTCTGTCTGTTTGATTTATCATTTTTCCCAATTGTACCAGCCTCAGTCTGATCTCTTTCTTCGCTATCTCCCTGGTTCACAAACCATATCCTCCCCCACCCAATTAGTTTAAATTTCCCTAAGCGTCTCAAGCTAATCTCCCTGCCAGTATGTTTGACCCCTTCTAATTCAGGTCCAATCCGTCCTTCCTATACACGTGGCTCCTACTCCAGAACACATTCTACTGATCCAAAAATATGAATTCTTCGCCCTGCACAAGCTCCTCAGCGATGAATTCATCTGCTTTAACTTCCTGTTCCTACTATCACTAGCTTGTGGCACTGGGTGTAATCCAGACATGTCTACACTTGAGGATCAAGTTTTTAAATTCCTGCCTAACTTTCTGTAGTGCCTCCTCATTATATCATCTGCATCACTTCCTATGTCATTAGTTCCAACATATACAATGACCTGCTGCTGATCCCTCTCACCTTTAAAGAATATTTGACACTCTTTCTGCAATATCTTTGACCCTGGCTCCAGGAAGGCAACTCACCATTCTGATGTCTCACTGTCAGCCACCGAACATCTGTCTGTGCCTCTACCGAGAGTGCCCCCTGTCACAATCGATGGCCTGGAACTGGTGTCACACTAGAGCAGACTCTGTACCAGGAACCCAGCTGTCAGTGCTGCATTCTCCAGAGAATCCACCACCCCCCTACATTTTTCAACACAGTGTACTTGTTTGAGATGAAAATGGCCACAGGAGACTCCTGTGCTACCTGGCTCCATCTCCACTTCTTGGAGGTCACCCATCTAGGTGATTGCATTTTTGGTTTATCTCCCTCCCTGCAACTGTCATCCATCTCATCCCCTAGGTCCTGTAAACCCCTCACTGCCTCTAAATGCCACTCCAACCGATCCATGCGATCCGATAGGATTTGCAACCAAACACACTCCTGTCGACATAATCATCAGTGACATGGAAACTCTCCCTATACTTCCACATCCAACAGCAACAGCACATCACTCTACTAAAGGCCATCTTTGCATCTTAATGATCTACAGACTCAGAAAATAGTACAGTCTTACTACACTAAAATCACTGATCCAGGATAGCTTATACCTTTGTATTTTTTTTTAAAATTTTAACCAAGAGGCAGATCTCAATCTCAACAAAAAAATCTCTACTCACTATTGTAGATTTACAAAAGGAAAATGATAATGTTACATTAAAAAAAACACTTAGACGCTCTCCTTTTGCAAGTTCCCACCCACAAGTTTCTCCATGGTTAGATGTGAATTTGGTTGTTTCTTTATTTTTCTCAGAACGAGGTCCAATATCCAGCAATGCTTGAAACAAGGCCACAAAGGCAATAGCAGTGCATATTATTGCTGGGTCAGACAAGACTGTTCTCCATTTGAACCACTTTCCATGTGGCCACCCTCCAGCTCTTCTTTTTTGGAAAGGAGAGGACTTGTAAAATGGGGAATGGAATATTCCGCATCAATCGAATACTATGGCATGGATTTGCAAAGTTTAAAATGGAGGGTATTCCTGAAATGGTGGAGCGATGAGGGAGGGTGTGGAGCTCGATCTGGCTGTTGTCAGTGGGTGTGTGAAAACTAACAGCACTTTTAGGTGATTCCATCAGTGACAGCAAGTTGATGATAAATAGGACAAACCAAGGATATATACCTGTGGACACCAGGTACAAGTGCAGGAAAGGTAGGTTGCAGATGTGTCAGTTGCCTGTGTGGATGGGAAGGTACAGGGTTAATTCTATGGAGGGTGCTGACTGTGAAATTAAAGGAAACGGGAATATAAAATCAGAAGAGATTGAGGGCACCACTACAAAATCAGTGAACATGGGGGAGTTGGAACCTTAACAGTTTAACTGGAAAGATTTGGGAGACATCTTCACGCAGCACAAATCTGCCCAGCGAGTGTCAGAGAAAGCTGGCTGGGCAATAATAAATCCTGGTTTTGTCCCTGGCTGTGCCCGAAACTCTCAGCCTTCTGATCAAAAGCCAAGTGTGCTCAGCAGCTGCATCACAATAATAGATGTGCGCACAATCAGCAGGATCCCCTAAAATGAGTAGTCACCTTCTGCTTCCCTGATGCTGCCTGGCCTGCTGTGTTCCTCCAGCTCGATACAGCCTCTGCCTCCAAGATCTGCAGTTACTGTTATTCCTGAGTCAGTTCCTTTTTGTCTTCTCTGTTACATATTCATGGCTACAAGTTATCCAGGCCAAAATCCACCTATTTCTCAAAAAATACATTTGAAAGAATGAATGGCTGCAGCAAGTTCACCAGTACGTTTTGAAGTGCAATATCTCCCACGTTCAAAACTTACAATATTCAGCAAGAGTGCAAGATGGAATTGTTTAGAAACAACAAATCTGATTCTTTCCCGATAAAGAGAGGAAAATGTGACAGACGTAGGCCATGCAATAATTCCAGAATGATAAGGATTTTCTCAACACAATTACTGGGATTTTCATCTGTGAACCCTAAACAGCGATATTTGCAGATGAAATCCATTGCAAGCAGCGACTGTGAGCATTAAACTTTGACATAACCGTGGCTGAGTGGTTGAGTGATGGGTTGATAATGTAATGGGTTCACTCGCGTGTAGATTGAATCCTTCTGACTGGAATCTGCAGCTCCGCTGCTTTCATAAAACAAGTGCCCACAAGGTTCTAACGAAACAAACACACTTGCAATATCTCATGGCATTTTTGAGGAAGATTGGAAACTGCAGGATCCCCTTAACCAGGCAGTGATATTGTTTTGCGATCAATTGTTACATTTTTATTTCGATTCACCAAGCATGCAAGAGGCCCATGTTTAGAAACAGCAAACCTGTTTTGTTTTCACAAAAAGAGGAATATGTGAGGCAGAAGCATTCAAGCCATGAATGAATTCGCGAATGGGAATGATTTTCATACTGAAATCATTTGAGATGTTCGTCTGCATCCTCACAACCGCGATATTTGCCAACAAAATCCAAGACAAGAGGCCATGATAGCTGAATCACCTTTTGACGGCCGAGTCATTAAGGAAATGGATTTCAAATCCCTTGGGGTGACACTGCTGCAGGTTGTAATGCCGCCAACTTTGATCTGCTCTGCTGTCAGTTTGCTGAAGCGCACGTATGTCCCATAGATAGCTAAAGCAAATCCATACGTGTTTTCTCCGAGCTGTTCAAGGAAGTTTGCTGCTGTTAATGACACCAGCTTCATAAGTAATCTCCGTGTTTTCTGGCTATTTCTTAAACCTGAAGGATTTTAAACTTCAATGTTTCTGTTCTTCTGCATTCCTCAATAAGTGCCATTGTCTGAACTTCTGAACATATTGTTTCTGTCCAAAAATACTCATGTCTATCAGTTTCCTGTCTTTGCATTATGACTGAGTGCAAAAATAAAAAAGCTGGTTTGCAAAGTGACGTGGACATGTTCCTCTTCCTGCCTCACCTGTACAAGGCCAATATCACTTAGCAGAGTTACAGCCTGATTCTCTACTCACACAACTACCTGTCACCTCTCATGACTTACAGCTTCTTGCTGGTAAACTACAACCGGGCCGATAATCTGATCCTGCCCAGACATAAATTGCTGGAAGCCATTGGAATGAAAGGCACAGCATGCCCTCAAATTTGGGCATAGATTTTAGCAATATTTCACCTGTCAGTCAATGCTCTGGCCGCCAAGGAACAAACCAAAGCCTCTGTGCGATGAGGTGCAGATATAATCGCATCCATTGGACAGTTACAATCACTGGAAAGTAACAAGAATGAATGAGAGGAAAAGGCCTACTGAACCCTTGATCCCACTATGTCAGTACATGAGGTGATCAGGAATTCCCCAACCAATGCAGTAATTTTGCACCACAACACAAAACTATCCTTGAGACATAACGCAGGGATAATGGAGGAGATTTCTGATTCAGCACATTCTGCTTGCATTCAATAAAAAAAAACGCATGAACTTCCCAAGATTTCTCAAATTTAGAGTCACTTATGGTAGCATTTTTACTGTTTGTTTGACATGGAATAACTTACACATTGGAGGGGAAAGTGCTGAGTGTCGACACGGTTTTCAATTCTGGAGGCTCGTCTAAGTCGCGATTCCAATGAGTTTCAGCAGTGTAGGGTCTGTCACTGTCACCGCAGACTTGGAAAAGGCCCCAGTTCAGAACAGTGCAGAATCAGTGATGCTGTATTTAAAGATAATAAAATGTGAGGCTGGATGAACACAGCAGGCCCAGCAGCATCTCAGGAGCACAAAAGCTGACGTTTCGGGCCTAGACCCTTCATCAGAGAGGGGGATGGGGTGAGGGTTCTGGAATAAATAGGGAGAGAGGGGGAGGCGGACCGAAGATGGAGAGAAAAGAAGATAGGTGGAGAGGAGAGTATAAGTGCGGAGGTAGGGAGGGGATAGGTCAGTCCAGGGAAGACGGACAGGTCAAGGAGGTGGGATGAGGTTAGTAGGTAGGATATGGAGGTGCAGCTTGGGGTGGGAGGAAGGGAGGGGGTGAGAGGAAGAACAGGTTGGGGAGGCAGAGACAGGTTGGACTGGTTTTGGGATGCAGTGGGTGGAGGGGAAGTGCTGGGCTGGTTGTGTGGTGCAGTGGGGGGAGGGGACGAACTGGGCTGGTTTTGAGATGCGGTGGGGGAAGGGGAGATTTTGAAACTGGTGAAGTCCCCATTGATGCCATTGGGCTGTAGGGTTCCCAAGCGGAATATGAGTTGCTGTTCCTGCAACCTTCGGGTGGCATCATTGTGGCACTGCAGGAGGCCCATGATGGACATGTCATCTGAAGAATGGGAGGGGGAGTTGAAATGGTTTGCGACTGGGAGGTGCAGTTGTTTATTGCGAACTGAGCGCAGGTTTTCTGCAAAGCGGTCCCCAAGCCTCCGCTTGGTTTCCCCAATGTAGAGGAAGCCACGCCGGGTACAGTGGATGCAGTATACCACATTGGCAGATGTGCAGGTGAACCTCTGGTTAATGTGGAAAGTCATCTTGGGGCCTGCGATAGGGGTGAGGGAGGAGGTGTGGGGGCAAGTGTAGCATTTCCTGCGGTTGCAGGGGCAGGTGCCGGGTGTGGTGGGGTTGGAGGGCAGTGTGGAGCGAACACGGGAGTCGTGAAGAGAGTGGTCTCTCGGGAAAGCAGACAGGGGTGGGGATGGTTTTCATCCAGCCTCACATTTTATTATCTTGGATTCTCCAGCATCTGCAGTTCCCATTATCACCAATGCTGCATTAAAATCTAGGCAAGGTGTGTTGAACCTCTTTTGTTTGTAACTGTGGATGGAATTTATTATTTCTGTGCTGTTCTAATTACCATATTTTCATTAAGTCTTCTTCACAATACTTGCTGTTGTGTAGGGAAGGGAAACATTACAATTTCAATTACTTGTGACTGATAACTTTTTTTTAGAATCTCCCCCTCCCTGGTTACTTGTATCAGGCGAGTTGATCGGCACATGCCGTCTTTCAATAGAAAGCTTGGGGAGTTCATATGTTGTTTTTTAATGAATGCAAGCAGAATGTACTGAATCAAAATTCTCCACCATTAGCCCTGCTTTATGTCTCAAGGATTGTTTTATTTTATTTAATAAGAAAGCAGCAGGCGTGCCCTGCTTCCATTCTGCAGTGGCCATCACATTCACTGCATGAATGAATGAGCTGTGATTGGGAAGTGAGTAGAAGCAGTCACCTGAATTGTTGGTCTCACAGAGGATATCTGATTCCTGACTTATTTGCACTGTTAAATATTGCCTAAAAGCAGTCGCTGAAAGGCCAAATTGGATCCTGTCTGCCACGTCTTAAAATGTGTGAGTCAAATTCAGAAGACCTCAACTGTCACGACATTTGATCAGAGAAAAATGTTTGCACTGTCATGTTCCAGACCCATTAGCAGCTCATTCAGTTAAAAACAGGAATATATACACTGACGCAGATGGACTGATCATATCATCATTTTTCTTTTCCCCCTTTTTAGGGTAGAGGAGCAGGGAGAATAAACAGCAATTCAATAATGCCGAGGCAAAAACAGCGCTGGACTAACGCCCAGAGTGTCCAGTGAGCAACAACAGATGTGAAGGTGAGTCAAGCACAAGAGATTTTTACATTTAGAACAAAATACAATCATACACTTAGCACCCCTTGACAGTTCGGATCGCCCATTAATGTACTTCCAATGTGTTCAAAAGGTGCCTTTTGTGCGTCACTAAATGAGGACGGAAGAATTTAGTATGCTCGAGTTACATCAGAACATAGATAGACAGACGATTTGGGCAGATAAATGGTAGATGGAGTACAATCCGGGAAAATGTGAGGTGATGCATTTTGGAAGATCAAATTCAAGGGTGAACTATACAGTAAGTGGGAAAGTTCTAGGCAAAATTAATGAACAGAGAGATCTGGGTGTTCAGGTCCATTGTCCCCTGAAGATGACAACGCAAGTCAATAGGGTGGTCAAGAAGGCATATGGCATGCTTTCCTTCACTGGACGGGGTATTGAGTATAAGAGTTGGCAGGCCATGTTGCAATTGAGTAGGACTTTGGTTCGGCCACATTTGGAGTACTGTGTGCAATTCTGGTCGCCACATTACCAAAAGGATGTGGATGTTTTGGGGAGGGTGCAGAGCAGTTTCAATAGGATGTTGCCTGGTATGAAGAGTGGTTGAGTAGATTACGATTATGTTCATTAGAAAGACGAAGATTGACGGGGGACCTGATTGAGGTCTACAAAATCATGAGGGGTACAGACAGGGTGGATATCAAGAAGGTTTTTTTCCCAGAGTGGGGGACTCAATTACTAGGGGTCATGAATTCAAAGTGCGAGGAGGAAAGTTTAAGGGAGATATAAGTGGAAAGTTCTTCACACAGAGGGTGGTGGGTGCCTGGAATGTGTTGCCAGTGGAGGTGGTAGACGCAGACACGTTAACGTCTTTTAAGATATATTTGGACAGGTACATGGATGGGCAGGAAGGAAATGGACACATACCCTTAGAAAATAGATGAGAGGTTAGACAGAGGATTTCAATTGGCACAGGCTTTGAGGGCCAAAGGGCCTGTTCCTGTGCTGTAAGTTTCTTTGTTCTTTGACTGGCATTCCCTCACTTCCTGCACACATGGATCAAATCGAAACAAAATGATTTCACAAAATGTGACAGAGATAACAAAGTGTGAGCTGGATGAACACAGCAGGCCAAACAGCATCTCAGGAGCACAAAAGCTGACGTTTCGGGCCTAGACACTTCCTCAGAGACGGGGATGGGGGAGAGGGTTCTGGAATAAATAGGGAGAGAGGGGGAGGAGGATCGAAGATGGAGAGAAAAGAAGATAGGTAGAGAGGCGAGTATAAGTGGGGAGGTAGGGAGGGGATAGTTCAGTCCTGGGAAGACCGACAGGTCAAGGAGGCAGGATTAGGTTAGTAGGTAGGAAATGGAAGTGCGGCTTGAGGTGGGAGGAGGAGATAGGTGAGAGGAAGAACAGGTTAGGCAGGTGGGGATGAGCTGGGATGGTTTAGTGATGCAGTGGGGGGAGGGGACGAACTGGGCTGGTTTAGTGATCAGAGGTAATGGGAACCGCAGATGCTGGAGAATCCAAGATAACGAAGTGTGGAGCTAGATGAACACAGCAGGCCAAACAGCATCTCAGGAGCACAAAAGCTGACATTTCGAGCCTAGACCCTATATCAGAGGGTTCATCTATGATGTAGGGTCTTGGCCCAAAACGTCAGCTTTTGAGCCCCTGAGATGTTGTTTGGCTTGCTGTGTTCATCCAGCTCCACACTTTGTTACCTGGGCTGGTTTTGGGATGCAGTGGGGGGAGGGGACGAACTGGGCTGGTTTTGGGATGCGGTGGGGAAAGGGGAGATTTTGATTCTCGTGAAGTCCACATTGATACCATTGGGCTGCAGGGTTCCCAAGTGTAATATGAGTTGCTGTTCCTGCAACCTTCGGGTGGCATCATTGTCGCACTGCAGGAGGCCCATGAACAAAAGAATGCAGAATTCAGAATAAATTAACTGTTAGGAAACTTAGTCGACCTGACACAGTAGCTATTACTAATTATGTGTTCCAATGAAATAACATCCCATAAACACACCCCTCACCAAAAAAAAAATATATATTCAAGCAGGAATTCTAACAGGCATGTGTGAACAACATCCAGAGAGAGATTTCACAAGATGTCAGGACAATCCCTTAGGGAAGCTTGCAACTCTTCCCTACTCTCAGACCTTCTGACTGCTGCTGCGAGTAAAGATTAAAAAAAACTGAACTGGCCACTCCCCTTCCATTATTAAACTGTTACTCCATAGACTCTTCATCACTTCTGCATTTGCAACCTCTCTTCAAAGAAACAATCCCAGGACAGAAATATGAGATAACGCAGCGCAGTGCCGAGCTGGAGGAACACAACAGGCATGCAGGCAGCATGAAATCAGGAGGAGCACAAAAGCTGGCGTTTCGGTTCTGCACCCTTCTTCAAAAATGGGGGAAGGAAAAGGGAGCTATGAAATAAGAGGAGAGAGCAGGGGTGCGGCTGGGGAAGGGAGGTGGAATAGTCATAAATGAGGAACAAAAACAAAGTTGCTGGAAAAGCTCAGCAGGTCTGGCAGCATCTGTGAAGGAGAAAAGAGAGTTAACGTTTTGGGTGTGGTGACACTTCCTCAGCACTGAGGTTCCGAGGAAGAGTCACCAGACCAAAACCATTTACTCTGTTTTCTCCTTCACAGATGCTGCATGTCTGGCTGAGCTTTTCCAGCAACTTTGTTTTTGTTACTGATTTACAGCATCCACAGTTTTTTTTTTAGTCATAAGTGAGTGCGGGTAGGCAGTGGTGGGGCTTGGTCAGTGAGGGTGGAGGAGCAGATAGGTGAGACAGAAGACTGACAGTTTGTGTCAGGTCAAGGATGCAGGGATGAGAGGGAGGATTGGTCATGGGGTGAGGCTGCGGGTGGGGAGATTTTGAAATTGGTAAAGTCCACATTGAGACATGTGGGCTGTAAGGCAGAATATGAGGTGCTGCTCCTCCAGTGTCTGGGTGGTGTATTTGTGACACTGGAGGAGGCCCAGGGTGGACATGCCATCCAGGGAATGGAAGGGGCGCTGAAGTGGTTCGGGACAGGAAGTTGCTGTCGTTTGTTGAAATGAGGGCGCAGGTGTTCCACAAAGCTGTCGCCAAGCATCTGCTTGGTCTCATGAACGTAGAGGATGCTACATCGGAAGCAGCGGATGCAGTAGGCCACATTAGCGATGTGAACATCTGTAAAATGTGGAAGGTCTTTTTGGGTCCTTGGATAGAGCAGAGGTGGGGGAGGTGTCGGGGCAGGCGTAGCACTTCCTGTAGTTGCAAGCAAAGGTGTTGGGGTTTAGGGACTAGTCGGGAGTGTGGAGGGGATGAGGGAGTCACCGAGAGAGCAGTTCCTATGAAAGGCAGATAGAGTTGGGGCGAGAAATATATCCTTGGTTTTGGGGTCAGATTGCAGGTGGCGGAAGTGCTGGAGAATGATCCGTTGCATCCAGAGGTTTGTTGGATGATACATGAGGAAACAAGGCATTCTGTCTTTGTTTTTGTTGCAGGGAGGGGATGTGAGGGCAGAGGTGCGAGAAACACAAGAAAGTCAGTCGAGAACATTTTCCTGAACGAAATATTTGTTTGATACACACTATGAGGCTTCTTTCAATCTCGCATTCTTATCAAATAATTCAATTCACTGAATTTCCCTTCGCTTTATTAAATCTGACCTAACCTCGTTTTTAAAGGTTCACTTACCACTGAAAGCAACACGAACTCTCTGTCTCCACTGGCAAAATTGCAAACCTTTGATTTCTTGTCTGCTTCATGTGTCATCACATGCTGTGCTACTCTTACATGCTGTCTAGCCAACTCACACATTCTTAATTCATTTCAATGTTCCTCTCACCTCGTGCCCAAAAAACTACTTCAAATAGACTTAATTTGGCAGATTCATTTCATGCATTCCAAGTTGAACAAAGTGCAAGCAGCTTGCTTTTACCCCAGTCCTCTGGATAGACTTGACCTCAACAAGTTTGACGTCACCGTTCTAATTCTCCTTGTGATTCTGCATGGAATGCAATGGATTCAGATTGTTTTATTCCAAAGATATCCATAACCTCTTCTGAATTACGACTGTAAATACTGACCCTTAATCTGATTGTATTTCTGTGGGTAGTTGATAGCTGGTGAAAAAAGTTAAGTAACTCTTTTACAAATCTTTTAACCATGATACTGCAGAATGGAATGAGCTCTGGAAACCTTGTGGCCATATCCATTATGGTTAATAAGTATTGATCCCAGTTTATTTTTTGTTTTAGGTACGGGTTCTACGTAACCATTTTTTGAACCTGGTAAAGGATTCCTCAAACGCAGGAATGGATATTAAAGGTACATTGCTGCCTGGGGTTTTCCAATCAGGTGACGCTATGGCATATTTTGCAAAATCAGCCACGATCAAATAGTGGAGCAGGCTCAATGAGCTGAATGGTCAACCTCTTCCCCTATATCTTGTGGCCTTGGGGAGTCTACCAACTGGCCTGAATGCGGTAGTAGAGAGTAATCAGAACCTAAAGCCATCTTGCATTCACATACAATGACATGTTAGAAAGGAAGACAGTACCCAGAACAATGAAAGTGATTTTGCACTTCGGCTTACTCTATAACCTCCGATTAGTAATTCATGTGCTACTCACACTTGTTTTCTGTAACCCACCAACAGTACAACTTGATGAACTATTTCTCACAGGTTATTTCTCATTTGCCTTTACATTAAATCATCAAGATGTCATTTTTAAGATAGTGACATTCTGGGATGCATTCATTTTTCTTATGTGTATAGGTTTTGATACGGCTGCTTTATTTTTCGCTTCCTGTTTGAAATCAATAATTTCTCCGACTGAAAATGTTTACTTTATCCCACACCTGTTCTTGTTTTCTCTTAAATATTTGATCAAACACAGCCACTAATGGCTCTACTTCAACTTCCTTAACTTTAGTCTCTGATTACTCCTCCTGCTTCACCTTGTGGTTTTGTGACCTTGTTAGCACACAGCACAGAAATAAAAGCAGCATGCACTTCCTGTAATGACTCAGTTGCCTGATATTCCACTGGCTTTTCAAACACAGAAGCAACACACCTACCTGTGATCCAGTGATATCGTTACCATGGACAAATTCTATTCCTAAAGCTCAGAATTCCTCTCGCACTCCTACCACCACTTCTACACTTTTCACGGAAAACTCCAATCTCACGTTACATAAAGGAACTCAACAATTCTCACCACAAGTTTCACATACTACCAGTTTTTTTTTTCTGGCAGCAATCCTTCTGAATGACATGTCTCCTCATCTCTCACCATCAAAGATTGACATGCTGCTGTAAATCTTAAAATTGTAATTTCTTTATGTAACTCTTCCTGGCATACGTGAGTAAACCTGATAAAAACCGAAAGGTCTGTGGATGCTGTAAATCAGCAACAAAACAGAAGTTGTTGGAATAGCTCTGTACCTCTGGCAGCAGAAGGAAAAAATCAGAGTTAACTTTTCAGGTCCAGTGACGCTTCCTCAGGTGAGCCAACCTTACCCTCAAGTAGATTTTTAAAGATTTCTGGCACTTTCTTCTCAAACAACCCCTGACCACGTTATGCATTCTGATGCAGCTTTTTCAGTTTCTACTGTGCTTTTCATTACCACTTTAACAAAAATCGTTGACTCGCCCTGATCTCCCACATCCAATTTCCAAGCGCTTTTCCTAAACCACCAACCATCTGACTTCTTTTTCTACCCAATTCAAAATCAGCAGCCATTTCAGCTGCTAATCTTGCAGTTTTAAATCTCTGCTGTTCTTCATGAGTTCTCACTACCCAGGAAGAGATTTTTTTTGAACTCCGCCAAAATAACCATCTCTCTAAAAGTATCATATGTTTGATGTGTTTTCAATGCTCTTAGGCATTGATCAAAATGACTTTATTTGATCCTTTCAATTTGAACATGTTCCCTCATTAGATTCGTGAAACATCTGCAGGCTTCTGGCACGAGCTCATATGCACTGAGATAGCTTCCTTTACCTCCTCATTCTTCCCAGATACCTCCTCTGGTAGTGACGCAAATACCTCACTAGCTCTACCTGTCAACTTTGTTTGGATCAACAATACCCACATGGTCACTGGCCTTTCCATGTCTTTATACACTTTCTGAAATGAAATGAAAATGTCTTTTGCATTTTTTTCATCGAACTTAGGCAATACTTGAACATATTTAAACAAATTCCCATCAGGCCTTTCGCTACCATGGTTTTGCTTGTCATCACTATCATGCTCACTAAGCCGACCTTCAAATCTCATCTCCGTCCTTTTACGTTGATTTTCATCTCTCATTCCCAACTTCTGAAGTTCAAATTCTCCCTCTTTCTGTGTTTTTTTCTCTATCTCCATTTTTTCTCTCTATTTATGTTCTAATTCTGAAGAAAACCATTCTCACATTTTATCTCATCTCTTTTAATTGGAATTCAAACTGTTTCTTTTCCTTTTCTTTTTTCTCATGTACATGGGTCGGCAACGTCCGCCTGTCAATGTGCAGAGGCAGAGGAACTGGAGGACATCTCATTCCATTAACATTGCAGTGTGACCATGCACAGTACATCATGGTGGTGAATGCCCCCCTGTCCTGGCAGCAGTTACAGTCTCTGCACACAGAAGTAGTTAGCCATTCCTATTGTCTTCACGTCTCCACATAGAAAGAAAGAATGCCATTTCAGATAAAGAACAACCCCCGATATATGGCTCATACTACTCTCCAAATCACCACGCCCCATTGCAAACCAACCACATTAAAATATCTCGTGTTTACTGAGAGCAACGTGGCCAATGGGGACATCAGGGAGCTGACCATCAGGGAGATGGAGCATCATTTCCGAAGTCTGAACAGGTCAGCGTACTCCAGTACTTCTGGTATCACAAAGTCCTATAATTGGCTTCTACTTATGTCATATTCTGTCTTTATTCTTCATGAAAAAATGACAAGTTCACATTTATCCACATTGTATTCCATCCACCAATTTGTTGCCAATTGACTTAACCTGTCTTTGTCTAATTACAGAATTTCCACCTCTCCTTCATAATTTAATTTCCTGCCTATCTTAGTGTCATCATAAATTTTAGTAGCAATGCATTTTTCTCGCTCTCCAAATTACTGATAAACATTACAAGCATTAGGGACCAGCACTGATCACTGTGTGACTGTACAGGTATATGTTCGGTCAAACTGATAAAGACTGAGTTACTCCTCATGTCTGTTTCCTGTTTAATAGCCAATCCTTCCCCAGTTCCTATGTAGCTCAGAGATAGTAGGGACAGCAGAATCCAGAGAACCTGAGATGACAAGGTGTAGAGCTGGATGAACACAGCAGGCCAAGCAGCATCAGAGGAGCGGGAAGGCTGACGCTTTGAGCCTTGTCGCTTCTTCAGAAAAAAAACTCAACTGAAGAAGGGTCTGGGCCCAAAATGTCAGCCTTCCTGCTCCTCTGATGGTGTTTGGCCTGCTGTGTTCACCCAGCTCTGTGCCTTGTTATCACTGTGTAGCATATTTTATTTGCTGAATGTTCCAGAAAAATTAAAAAAAAACACAAAACGTAAGAACAAGAAGCAATTCAGCAGCTCGAACCTGCTTTCATCTTGCCTCCACATTCCTACTAGTTCTCCAGAACCTTCAGTACATACTGTCCCACCATCCCCTAAACCCTCGGGTCGTGAATTCCACAGATTCATGACCATTTGACAGAAGTAATTTGTACTCACTCCATATTAACCCTGCTACTGTTGTTCTCATTTACTGGATAGAGACATATAGTCTCTATCTCTACATTATTAGCGCCTTTTTGCACCTTACGTACCTCAATTATATCTTCTCTCATTCTTCTAAATTTCAAAGAGTATAGGACCAAAGTGCTCCATCTCGCTTCATAAATAAACCTGTTATCTCTAAAATCAATCAGCTGAAACTCTTCTGAACTGCTTGCAATGCTACTACATCTCTCATCACCAAAACTGTTTATATTACTCCAGTTGCAGTCTCGCAAATGCATTGCATAAGTGCAGAGACTTCCCCGTTTTTATGCTATTTTCCTTTTGGAATACATTTTGGAATTCAATTTGCCTTGCTCATTTCCTGCTGGATGTGCATGCGAGTTCCCTACAAATCATGGCGGAGGTCATCCAGACCCTCTGCATAAAAGCACTCTGAAGTTTTTCAATGTAATATCTTGCCTTACTACTCCTCTGACCAAAATGCACAAGCTCATACATATCCACCTTAAATTTTATTCGGGAAATGTTATCCCTTTCACCTAAATTATCCATATCCATTTGTAAAATTATTATTTCTTCCTCACAACTTACTTTCCCAGCTATTTTAGATTTATTTGGGAAAAATGGCAATACAAACTTCTTGGCCCTCGTCCAATTCATTAGAATAGATTTAAAATAGCTGGGGCCTGAGGACCAATCCTCTGGTACCCCACCTGTTACAACTTGCCAACCAGAAGACCTAGTTATCTCTCTGCACTTTGCTTCTTAACCAATGCTCTATTCAAGCTAATAAGTTACTCCTGAAGCCTTGTTGTTTGGGGATGCCTTGAACAGTTCTGTTGTGAGGGATTGTGTGAATGTCAGCCCACGCCCGGTTTCAATACTCTCTGGACAGATTTAAGAGATGGCCAGTGTTTTAGAGGTAGTGGTGAGGCCCAGGGTAGCACTGCAGCCGATATAAGTGTTTTGTTTTAAGTTTCTTTTTAACAGATTTGCTGACTGTCAGATGATGTGTTCACTGATGTGAACAGGATTCAGCTGTTTATGAGAGTCACCAAATTCTGCATTAATTAGGTGTGCACTCTGGTAATTTAATTATTTTCACTTCAATCGTTTTCAACTGAAAAACAATGCATTTGGTTTGTTTTAGAAAGACTTACCGTGATATTGAGACTTAAAGTGATATTAACTCTTTGCTGTAAAAAATGTAAAAGTGAGCTGCATTGTATTTCTCACGGACTAATCAAGCAACAGTCAGACGTTGACTGAAAAGCAGGATTATGATCAAGTTTATCTCCCAGGCAAAATCACCACTGCCTCTGCTAATTCCTGTCCAAGTGAACCAGGAAGAGAGGGCAGCTTGCTGGGATCTCGTCACTGTAGTGCTCAACATTGATGCTGGATCTTGCGGCTGCACAGCTGCTCTGCAGCAGGTTATGAGAAAATCAATAAAAGAGAAACATACACTTAGCTGCACCGTCACTAATCTGGCTGCTGCAGATGCACATCTCTGTTTAATATATCAGTAGGAGTGGCCATTGCATTGTCCTTGTGGGAGGAAGCGACATCTTCACATTTTCTACCCCTCCACCATGTTATGTAGCAAACTTTGTGCTAAACAGGAGAGAATTCAAACAGATCTAGCAATGAATGACAAGGCATCCGAGGAGCAGTGAACCATTTGCAGGAGCAGAATCACTTTCTGCGGGACTCATACTGCCTGCAACCTCAATGGCCTGGCACATTTCCCACTCTACAGTTATCATCAAGCCAGGAACCCACCGTGGTCAATGAAAAGTGCAGAAGGACATGCCAGGAGCAGCAGCAGCCAGACCTGGACATGAGGTGACAACCTGGAAGAAGCTCGCATTGTCTTCACCTATCAAGCAGAACAACTTTCAATGCTAAGCAGCATAAGCAGCAAGTGATGGACAATGCTGAGTGATCTCACAACCATGGGTCAGATCTAAACTCTGCAGACCTGCACATTTAGTTGTAATAGATAGTGGACAATGAAAGAAACCATTTAGGAGGGGGCTGATCTCCAACAACTGAACCCTCAGTTCTGGGAGAGCCCAGCACATCAGGGAAAAAAATAAAACGAAAGCATTTGAAACATTCTTAAGCCAGAAGTGCCAAGCAAATACTACATTCCGGACTCCTACAGTGGTCCCTGGCATCACAGATGATAATTTTCAGACAAACTGATTCACTCCACACTTTATCAATAAATGGTTGGAGACCCTGAAAGCTGTGATAGCTGTGGGCCCTGACAACTTTTGACTCTAGAAATTGCCCCATCCTTCACCTTGCTGTTCCAGCCCACCAAGAACGCTATCATCTACCAAAATGTGGTTAACCAATAATGCCCAGGACACAAAATCAGGGGAATTTCATTGCAACCATTCACTGACGTACTGATGTACAGTCTCCCATGAAAACCTGAAAAAAAGGTTGGCTAAAATGTGCTCAATCAGCAATAGCCTGCTCAGTGATGTTCAGTCAGTATTCCATCAGGGTCACCCAGCTCCTGATCTCATTCCAAGTTTGGTTCAAAACAGCTGAAATCCAGAGAGGATGTGAGCATAATTATTCTTAATATCAAGGCACCACTTGACAGTTTGGGACAATAGAAGCCCAAGTAAAATTAATGTGAATCAGAATCTGGGCAAAACTTTCTTGCTTTTTGCAGTAAATCGCCAGCCAAAAATAAAAGGTTGTTGTGAGTATCAGTTATTTAAAATACAAGACATCACTGCAGTCTTTCCTCAGGAGAGATAGTGTCCGAGTCTCGAACATCTTCAGTTGCTTCAATGACTTTCCTTCCATCAGAAGGACAACGTGGGAATGTTTAATGAGTATATGTCTCCCAAAACTCGGAAACAGTACAGGTTCCAATGCAACAAAACCTGGAAAATATTCAGGCTTGGTCGAACAATTGAGAAATAACAGTGGGGCTATACAAAAGCCAGGCAAATAGAATATTTAATAATCAGACCACTCTCTTAACAATCAAATGAATTACCATCACCACATCCCCAAAAGAATGTTTATCATCATCCTGGGGGCATTACCATTGGTCAGCAACTGCATTGAACGAGTCATATAAATAAATGTGACTTCAAGAGTAAGTCAGGGGCTAGAAATCCAAAAAAATACGAAACACATCTCTTGACTCCTGCCTTAAAGATCGTGGGCTGCCTTTGGGAAGACAAATGCGTGTTCTCCAGAATATTCTCCAGAAATGACCCGAAAGAAACCAGCTCATTTGATGACTATCACATTCACAAACATTCATCCCCTTCACAAGTTATGCTTCAGAGTAGCAATATACTGCATCTAAAATGCACACTGCAGAAATTCACCAAGGCTGATGAGAGAACACCTTCCAAACCGCATAGAGGGACAGAGGCAATAGGTACATGCAAAAAAGACAGCCGGTGAGCTCTCTCCTTCATACGGCCAGATGTGATGTATAATGATGAGTCAACTACAATTCTCAAGCTCTTAGATCACCAATCAGTCCAGATCCAAATGCAGCATGACTTGGACAACAGCCAGCTTTTGGCTGATAAGTGCCAACTAACATTTGCAACACAGAAGTGCCAGCAGTATCCATCTCCAATGAGACAGACTCTCACCCTTGACATTCAACAGCATTGTCATCACTAAATCACCGACTAGCAACATCTTCGGGTCAATAATTGACCAGAAACTGAGCTGAAATTGCACTTGTTCTTCTTACTGTTAGTTATCCTGTGTCTGAAATGTGCTTTTACTTTTAGAACATTGATAATAGGCTGCATTATGTCTTGTAGATTTTCTCCATCACAAGTTCTCAGTAGCTGCAGCATGGACCATCGACAAGAGGTAATGCACATTCCACAGATGGACGAATGCAGTTCATTTATAGCTCAACTAGAGAAAGTTGCCCATGATAAAGTGATGGTAAGCTGCCTCCTTGAACCAATGCATTCCTCCAGCTATGAGCTGACCCACAATGTACTTCAGGAACGAATTCCAGAATTTTGACCCAGTGACCACAAGAGAACTGTGATATATTTCCCAGTTGGGATGGTGCGTGGCCTTGCTAAAAATCTCGCAGGCTGTGACATCACCATATATCTTCTGACAATTTTCCTTCTAGCTGGAAGTGGTTGTGTGTTTGGAATGTGCTGAGGATGTTTGGTGAATTTTTGCAGTCTTTCTTGCAGCTGATACGTACTGTTTCTCCTCACCATCAGAGCTGGCCGGAATGGATGCCTGTAGATCTGGTACCAACTCAAGTGTTTGGCTTTGTCCTGGATGATGTTGAACTTCTTGAGCATTGTTGGAGCTGCACCTGTCCGGGAAGGTGGGAAATATTCCATCACACTCCTGACGTTTGCTTTGTAGCAATGGACAATATTTGGGGAGTCAACAGGCAAGTTACTCACTGCAGTATTCCCAGCTTCTGACCTGCTCTTGTAACCACTGTGTCAATGGTTACTCCCACGATGTTTATAGTGGGGCATTCAGTGATGCTATCACAATTGAACGCCAAGGCCAGTGGTTATATTGAGTCTTCTTTGGTGATTGTCAATGCCTGGCATTTGGGTGGCCTGAATATTCTTTGCCACTTGTCAGCTTAAGCTTGACTATCGTGCAGCTCGTTTTGTATTTGAATGGCAGAGCAGGGTTGAGGAGCAGAACATCCTATTGGTGTCCCTAGTTTTTATGGTCTTATGGGAATCCAGGAGAAACTCTCCATTGATTTGAGACTTAGTTGGCCCACAGGAAATAGCATTACAGTTATTGCAAGTCAGTTATTTTCAGTTTCAGGACTTCTCTGCAGGATGTTCCTCAGGGGAGCTTCCTGTGCCCAAACTTCTTTACCTGATTCATCAGTGACCTTCCCTCCATCACAGGGAGTGGGATGTTGCTGATGATGGTACCATGTCCATAAGCATTTACAACTCATCAGATATTGAAGCTGTCCATTCCCCAACACAATAACATCTGGGCAATGTGCGGGCTTAGGCTAACATGTGGCATCAACATTTGCACCACACAAATATCAGACAATGACCATCATAAACATGGTGAATCACATTGTCACGATTTTACATCTCATGGCATTGCCATTGCTGAATTCCTAACTTTTCTTTCAAGACCGTATAACTGCATTGGTTACAACAACAGAATAGCAGCTAGGAATTCTGCAGCTTTTAAATATTCTCCTGTCTCATCAATAACCTGCTCAGTGACACCCAGTTTGTGTGCCACCAGGGCCACTCGTCTCCTGACCACATTTCAGCCTTGGTTCAACATCCATCAATGTGCAGATTTCCAAAGAGAAGGTGAGAGGGATGGTTGTTGACATCAAGGATGCATTTGGCTGAGAGTAGCATTGAGGAGGTCAAGCCAAGCTGGAATCCATGAGTATTGGAGGCAAACTGTTTGGTGGTTGGAGTAATATATGATACTTTGGAAGATAACCTCAGCTCCAGGACCTCATAGTAGGAGTTCTCCAGGGTAGTTTCCATGGCCCAACCATCTTCATCAGCTTCATCAGTGACCTTCCCTCATCTTAAGGTCAGAAGTGCGGGTGTTTGCCAATGATTGCACAATGTTCAGCACCACCCGTGACTCATCAGACACTGACGCATTCTGTACCCAAATACAACAAGATCTGGATAATATTCAGGCTTGGACTGACAAGTGGCAGTAATAATTGTATAACAGTCACGCTATGGCAATCACCAAAAAGAGACAATCTAACTACCGCTCCTCAATATTCAATGGTGTTCATGTCACTGAATCTCTCGACATCAACATCCTGGGAGTTTCCATTGAGCAGAAACTCAACTGGACTCCCCACATGAATGCAGTGGCTAAAAGTGCAGGTATCAGTTTAGGAATACTGTGGGGAGTAACTCATTTCTGACTCCCCAAAGCTTGTACACTATCTACAAGGCACAAGTCAGGAGTGTGATGGAATAGTCCCCACATTATATTGAACCTGGCAAACTATTACCCATTGGCTTTACCTCACTGTATCCATTTACAGAATTCATCTTCTGTTGATAGCTAAATTTCCGACTTATCTTCATGTCATTGCCCAGTGTAGTTACAGCCCATTTGTTCCACTCCTCGAAATCATTGATAGAGATTGTAAATTGTTGACAACCCAGCAGTGGTCACCATGTGAATCCAATGGTTACATTCTGTCAAACTGATCAGGACTGATTTGTCCTGACATTCTGCTTCCTGTTGATAACCAGGCCCTCCGCCATTCTTGTACATCACATGCAAACGGCTGAATAAGAATGACGAGCATCAGTCAGCAATTCAGCCCCTCGAACCTGCTCCGTTATTTATTACAATCATAGCAGATGGCATCTTGGCCTCAGTTCCACTTTCCTGCCCACTTTCCAGAAGTCAATGTCTCTTCGTCTTTGTTCGTGAATTTCACATCAACATTGTCAGTTCCCGTTGGTATCTTACATACCTCAATGAAATCTCCTCTCATTCTTCTAAACTCCAACAGTACAGACCTAAACTGTTCAATCTCTCTTTATAACAAACTCCTTATTTCTGGAATCAACCTCGTTAAGCTATTCTGAACTAATTCCTGTGCAACTACATCTCTTCTCAAGTCAGGGCACACTAAATGTACAAGGTACTCCAGCTGCAGACTCAGTAATGTTTTCCAGAGTTTCAGTCTCACTTCACTACATTTACGCTCTATTCTTTTAGGATTAAACGCCGAAATTGCACTTACCTTCCTCAACACCTGCTGGACCTGAGTTTGAATTTTCTCTGATATTCTCGAGGAAACACCCATCCCTCTGCACGTAAGCACTCTGAAGGTTTTTTTTGACATAGAGATAATAAGTTGGCTTTGCTGACCAAAATGGATAACCCCATACATGACCACATTAAGTTTAACTGCAAAATGTTGACCCATTCACTGAAGTTATCCATTTCCATTGGTAAAACTTCACAGCATCTTTGCAAAGCTACTTTTCCACCCATTTTAATGTCAGTTGAATAGATTCTTCTATACTTTCAATCGAGTAATACAATAGATTGCAAATAGTTGGGGCCTGAGCACTGAACTCTGTAGCACATCAAAAGTTCCAATCATAAACCTACACATCCTTATGCCATCTCACTGCATGTTGCTGTTTCACCAATTCTCTATTCGAGCAAATAAATTACTCCGACCCACCTGCTCTTATTTTACAGATTAATCATTTGTCCGGCACTTAATCCAATATGTTCTGGAAGTCCAGATGTATAACATCTCCAGAATGCCCATTATTCACATTGCCTGTCACATTGTTGAAGAATTCAATCAAATAATTCAACATGATTTATTCTCCATGAAACCACGCTGACTCCGATGGGTTGTGATTTGACTTTGCAAATCTCATGTTTTTACCTCCTCGCTAATGAAATTTAACACTTTGCCTTCAATCTCAATAGTCTACTCACTACTTTTTACTCCTTAGTGAATATAGTGAATTCGAAGTTCTTCTTTTTCGACAACCTCTATGTTCACTTTCCAATTCCTGTGTGACATGCACAATGCTGTAACAGGTCTGCTCTAGTTGCTGCATAAGAGGCATGAATGGCTGCTTGGTTTCATTCAATACCTGGTTTAAAACAAGATGGACTGAATGTCCTCCTGGTGTTTTTACATTATGGTCTAGATGGCCAGAATGCCCTACTCCTGTTCCTGAGTAAGACTCAAGGTCTGAATGTCCTCCTCTTGTTTATGTGTAAGTGGCTTGAGGGGACATGGAAACTTCCAGTTGCTGTGTTGTTCAAGGGCCTGAAGGCTCTCCTCATATTCCTCCATAACAGCGTCGAGATGATGAACGGTCTCCTCCCCCATCCCAGAGTGAGTGTTCTTCTCCTGCTCCCATCCAATAGGGACGTGGCTTAATTAACTGATACTTTTCCATTTAGATTTCAAATTGTTTAGTGTACTTCTCAGTTACTGTGCATCAGGCTTGATAGGTTGAATGGCCTGCTCTTATTCCAGTGCACAAACCTCTAGTCACTTTGTGGCATCTTCCATCTCTTGTATCTCAGAGCTGTGGATGCTGAAAGGAGTCATACTGTTGCTTTGCAGCGAGATAGTAGTGCTCCATGTCATAACCTAGGTCCTGTGAGATAGTCATAATGGGAGCTGCAGATGCTGGAGAATCCAAGATAATAAAATGTGAGGCTGAATGAACACAGCAGGCCAAGCATCATCTCAGGAGCACAAAAGCTGACGTTTCGGGCCTAGACCCTTCATCAGAGAGGGGGATGAGGTGAGTGTTCTGGAATAAATAGGGAGAGAGGTGGAGGCGGACAGAAGATGGACACAAAAGCTGACGTTTCGTGCCTAGACCCTTCTTTCGGGCCTAGACCACTCCCGCATTTCACGCAACACATCCCTCACACCCAGCCCCCGCCACAACCGCCCAAAGAGGATCCCCCTCGTTCTCACACACCACCCAACCAACCTCCGGAAACAACGCATCATCCTCCGACACTTCCGCCAACTACAATCTGACCCCACTACCCAAGACATTTCTCAATCCCCACCCCTGTCTGCTTTCCGGAGAGACCACTCTCTCCGTGACTCCCTTGTTCGCTCCACACTGCTCTCCAACCCCACCACACCCGGCACCTTCCCCTGCAACCGCAAGAAATGCTACACTTGCCCCCGCACCTCCTCCCTCACCCCTATCCCAGGCCCCAAGATGACTTTCCACATTAAGCAGAGGTTCACCTGCACATCTGCCAATGTAGTATACTGCATCCATTGTACCCGGTGTGGCTGCCTCTACATTGGGGAAACCAAGCGGAGGCTTGGGGACAGCTTTGCAGAACACCTCCGCTCGGTTCGCAATAAACAAATGCACCTCCCAGTCGCAAACCATTTCCACTCCTCCTCCCATTCTTTAGATGACATGTCCATCATGGGTCTCCTGCAGTGCCACAATATAGCCACCCAAAGGTTGCAGGAACAGCAACTCATATTCTGCTTGGGAACCCTGCAGCCCAATGGTATCAATGTGGACTTTACCAGCTTCAAAATCTCCCCTTCCCCCACCGCATCCCAAAACCAGCCCAGCTCTTCCCCTCCACCCACTGCATCCCAAAACCAGCCCAACCTGTCTCTGCCTCCCTAACCTGTTCTTCCTCTCACCCATCCCTTCCTCCCACCCCAAACCGCACCTCCATCTCCTACCTACTAACCTCATCCCACCTCCTTGACCTGTCCGTCTTCCCTGGACTGACCTATCCCCTCCCTACCTCCCCACTTTTACTCTCCTCTCCACCTATCTTCTTTTCTCTCCATCTTCGGTCCGCCTCCCCCTCTCTCCCTATTTATTCCAGAAACCTCACCCCATCCCCCTCTCTGATGAAGGGTCTAGGCCCGAAACGTCAGCTTTTGTGCTCCTGAGATGCTGCTTGGCCTGCTGTGTTCATCCAGCTTCACATTTTATTATCCCGTGAGATAGGATGGAGGGACTGATTGGCCTCCTCCTGTAACTGTATATCAATTCCAGGAGTTGAATAGCCTCATCTTGTTCACATGTAACTGGGATGAAGGCTTGAGTATACTTGCCGTTCCTGTATAACAGGCTGGGGAACCACATCAAATTCCTGCATTTGCTGTGGAATTGGCTTCTTTTGCTGACTCCTTCTGTGTAAAAATAAGATCATCTTTCATTCTTGTAAATTCCAATGTGTATTGGACCAACCTGATCCTCCTTTCCTTGTAAGTTGGTACATTCATTGCTTCTGAAGCAACACTATCCTTTCCTCAGTGAGGAGACTAAATCTGTTCACACTATTCCAGATGTGATCTCACTAAGACCCTGTGCAATGGCAGCAACAGTTTGCCAGTCTGTTTTAAGTTTCCAACCCAGGTGTCAGCTATCTGGAGGAACCCACCACATTGTTAAAAGTTTATTGTTCTTCTCGACTCCACCAGCATAATGGAAAATGTGGTGAAAATGTCACAATAAGGTTTGGGAAGAATAGATTAGATGTGGCAAAATGGTCTCAAAATTGAGATAGCTCTTACCATATACCTCATCTAAATCTCCTCAGAGCCCATGTTGCTCAGAATCTACAGAATCTGGTAAGGTGGAGCTTAGAAACAACAAGGAGAAGCAAACATTCATGGGAATTATGTTTCAAAGTCAAAATTGCAATAAAATTTTGAGCAGGTTATAAAACAGGAAATTAGAAACATACTTTTGTGTGAGCTACAATAAAAATGGATAATTTCAAGTTGTGTCCAAACTAGTTAAGCCAAATGATTGCTAACTCTGGGGGAAAAAAATAGACTTCATGAACATGTATGTAAGGATGGTTTGCTTCAACAGTATGTTGAGCACCGAGCTAGCGATCAGGCTTTTTTGGAATTGTTGCTGTGTGATCTGAACACCGAATTGAAGGCCTTGCTGTAAAGGAGACATTGGAAATAGTGACTATAAAATATTGAATTTTACATGATATCTGAATGCAAAGCAGCTTTGGCTTTTTTGAAACTGTGGTTACAAGCCTGAGTCATGCATCTATGAAGGTCGATGGGGCAAGTTGCCTTCAGTGAATTGGAAAATTACAGGCAATGTCTATTCTTTATAAAAACACTGTGAGGTGTCCAATATATATATTTATCCTGCAAAGTCAAACCAGCAAAAGAGAAAGGTGGCTCAATAATGGTTAACAAAAAAGTTAAAGATTATATTGGATTAAAGGAAGCCGTTTATAAAGATGCCAGATATTTTGGTAAGCAATGGATTCGGAGAAATATAGGGCAAAGAAAAGTAATACCAAGAAAATGAGAAAAAAACACATTGATTTGCTTTATTATTGTCACACTTATCTAAGCACAGGAAAACATTTTGTTTTGCATGCAGTACAGCCAGATCAAAACATACACGGATGTAGAGATCATAGGTTGTTTATGCAGCGTGACACATGCAATGTTATGGCAGGAGGTGTACAAAAACAAGGTCAATACAAGACTTGAAGTTAAAGAAGTCCATTCAGCAGTCGAATAACAGTAGGGAACATGTTGTTCTTGAATCTGTTGTAATTGTGTTTAAACTTCTGTACCCGATGATAGTGGTTGGAAGAGATTACAACCAGGGTTGGGTCTTTGATGATTTTGTTTGCCTTTCTGCAGCAGCGCAAAGTGTAGATAGAGCGTGTGAATGGGAGGTTGGCTTGTGTGATAAGCCTGAGCTGCATTCCCAATTTTCTGGTGCTTTTTATGGTGCCGAGCAGAGCAGTTGCAAGAATGCAAACCAACAAGAAACACAAAGACTGCCGAAAAACTTATGTTAATATTGGAAAGGAAAACAAAAGCAAGTTCAAATGTGGAACAATAAACGCACAGACAGGATACTTTATTGCAGAGTAATGAGGATTGTGAAGGGAAACTAATCAATTACTTTGTATCTATCTTCATCGAGAAAGATCGAGAAAATCTCCCAGACATGTTGAGTGACCATGGAACTTGTGTAACTAAAGAGTAAGATCATTCATATTAGTAACTAGGTAGTCCTTGGGAACATAACTGGAGGAAGTATTGATAAATCTGATGGACCGGACGTACTTCAGACTAGAATTTTGGAGTAAGCAACAATAGACATATGGATTGCACTGGGGACACGATATCATTTTCCTGTACCTTCTGAAAAGGCAGAAAGCCATACTGGATAATGGCAAGTTATTAATGCAATCCATTTTTTTTAGAAGGGATGAAGTTGGAGTGTGGCGACCACAGACCAGTTCCCTTCTCATTCGCACTTGGAAATCTTTTGGAATTCATTATAAAGAATGTGACATTGGATATTTGGAAAGTAATTTGAAATTTGGAAAGAATGGTAATGTATTTATGAAAGGAAAATCATAATTGACCATAATTGTTTGACAGTATTTCTTGTAGACGTGGACAATTGATTGCCAGCGGATGTGGTGTAGTTGGGTATTCAGGAGGAATCTTTTCTGAAATTATGCAGTGAGTTAGTGAGTAAAATTAAACCAAAGGATACTGGGAATAACATGGTCAAATGGGAAAAAGCTAGTTTTAATTTCATGAGAAAGGAGTCAGAATAACAAGTGATACATCCTGTAGCAGATGCAGAGAGTGTTGGTGAGACTGTACCTGGAGTATTGTGTACAGTTTTGGTGTCACAATCTAAGAAAGAATATACTGACGACAGATTAACTGCAATGAACATTCTCCAGATGAATTCCTTAAATGCCATGATTGTTTTGTGAGGACGCTCAGCCTGTTTTCTCTACAGTTTCTAAGAATGTGAGGGGAACTCAAAGAAATTCAGAACATTCACACAGAGGGGACTAACCAACACAGGGGCATGGAAAAGTGCTGGCAGCAAGATTAGGAGAAACCCAACTTAGTGAACAAGCACAACAAGCAGAAAAAAATAACCAGGGGACAATTTGGACCCATTAGAAACCCAAAGAGTAAAGCTGTGTGTGAAGCTGGAAAACATTGGTAGATATTTACATGAATGATTCACAGATGTTTTCAATGGGAGAAGGAGGATGCAAGTGCAGAATCAGAGAAGATGGCTTCTGAAAAGATCTCTTGAGCAGAGTGCTATGATATGCAAGCAGGGATTGATGATTTTGGCTGACATAAAATTGGAGTTTCTCAGGAACAGTTTGATCAAGGATCAGCAGCATGACATTAGCATAATTTTATCATGAATTGCGTTGAAATTTTTCGAGGAAGCCATTTATATGATTTTTCATCAAAACATTTCACAAAGCCCCGGACGGGAAACTGATGAAGAGAGTAAAATTTCATGGTATCAAGAATGACTCGGCAAGTTCATCCAAAGTTGTCTTAGCGGCAGGAGACAGAGAGTGGTGGTAGATAGCTGTTTGCTTGAGTGGAGACCAGTGTGCGCTGGTGTACCATGGGGATCAATGCTGTGTTCTTTAATGTTTCTGGTATTCATATATGATGTGGATGTGAATGTGGAGGGGTCTGGTGGAGTGTGATCAGTAAGCTTGTGCTCGATACAAAAATTAGCAGTTCAGTTGGAAGTGAAGAGGAAAATCTTATATTGCAGGAAGATAGAGATGGAATTATCAGACAGGCAGATCAATGATAGTTGGCATTTAAACCTGATAAATATCAGGGAATGCACTTCAGAAAAAAGACACAGGCAGGAGAGTACTCAATGAATAGCAGCACACCAGGACGCTCAAAGAGTGTTTTGCCACACATCCCTGAATGTGACTGACCAGGAGAATAGTTCAGTTAAGAAGGCATAAATGACCTTAGGCCTAGCCTCTATCCTTCTGTACTGGACTGTGGTTAGGCCAGATGGCGTACTGTATGTAGTACTGGACGCAACATAACAGGAAGGATATGATTGCACTGCAGGGAGTGCAGAGGAAATTCAACAGATTATTCCCTGGGATGGAGCATATCAGCCATGAGAAAAGGCTGAATAAGCTGGGGTTGTACACTTTGGAGCAGAGAAGTCTGCGGAAGACGTAATTTACAAGGATAAAATTACAAGGGTCATGGACAGGGTGGACAGTCTACAGCAGTTCATTTTGTCAAACAGCTAAGAGCAAGGGAACACACTTTTAGAGTGAAGGGCTTGAGGTTTAGAGAGGGTGTGAGGATTGTTTTTTCACTCAGAGAATATCTGGGTCTGAAGTGTACTTCTTGACATTGTAGTTGTGGTGGGTATCCTCACAACCGTTAAAAAAAGTATTTAGATGAGCACTTTGATTGTCTCAGTATTCACCGTTATGGGCCTGCTTGATGAAAGTGGAACTAATGTAGATTGTGCTGCGATTCTGATGGCAGAGAGCCTATTCATCTGAGATTGTATGCTTGTGGAAGGTCAGCGTAACACAGGAATTGATTTGTTTCTGATGGGTATATGAGCAAGCATTATATAAGTGAACTGGAAGAGCTTCTAAAGTGCCAATGTGAAAGCTCAAAGAAAACAGATGCAGCTTCCTTATAGTCTGAAACTGGAGAATGGAGGAAAGGGAAATGGCAGAACTATGAAGCAACTACTTCAATTTTGTCCTTACAGAAGGATTAAAAAATAATCTTGCCAGCAGGACTAGGAAACCAAAGTCTGGTGAGAAAAAGGGAATAGAATGAAATTATTAAGGACATGGTTTTGAAGAAATTATTGAGACTGAAAGTAATGGGCACAGAATATCAGCCAAGACTGAAAAACAAAAATCATCTGCAGTTGTACAGAGCCTTGGTAGACCTCGTTTCGAATATTGCAAGGTATTGTCTGCAGTTTAGGCGTCCTTACCAAATAAAGGCAAGACCCACCATTGAGGGAGTGCAGTGAAGGATTATTAGACTCAGGTATCACAGGCTTTGTTGTGCGAGCAGAATTTGTGTCAAATGGACCTGTATTCATTGATGTTTTGGAAAATGAGTGGAGATCTCTGTGAAAGTACAAAATTCTGACAGGGTGAGACAGATTGGAAGCACTGATGATTATTCCCTTGGCTGGGTTGTATACTGCAAGTGCTCACAGCATTAGGTACAGGCTGGCCACTCTGCATTGAAATGAGAATCAATGCCTGCGCTCAGAGATTGGTTAACCTGGGGAATTATCTGCCATAAAAGCCTGTGAAAGCCAAAGCATTTAATATAAATAAGGGTTTCTTGGCACGAAAGGGATGCGAAGAAATCAGGTGTAAGGGGTGGAGTTAAAGGATCAGCCACGATTATTTGAGGCCGAAAACTCAATGGGCCAAAGTACCTACTTCAGTTCTTATTTTGTATTTTACCAACGGTCACTCACATTGAGGGATATGTATGTTCTGTGTGTAAAGTGCAGTGAAAAGCGGGTCAGTCGTGACATAGAAATGGCGGAGGCTCAATGGACGAATTGCGTGCTCCTTTCCCAATGTCTATGTGTATCTGTGGGAATGTTCTGTAAATGTTACCATAAGCTCTCATATGTGAGGAAGGAGGTCTCTGCAGGGTCTATAGGAATGCGTTTCCCATTCTCTTTTCTGGTAACAAGGCTGGAGCTGGGTGTTCTCATCAGTTTGATCTGTTTAGGCCGTGGAGCACGTTGACACAGTTGACTGTCTGTTTCAGAGACCATTAAAGAGTTTAGCACACGTCTGTGTATCTGGAATCACTTTTAAGCCAGACAAGGAATGCACAGTAGGCTTGCTTCCTCAACGTACATTGGTGAAGCAAATTGGTATTAACAATCGACATTGGGTTCACGGTAACTATTGCTGACACCAGATTTTAGATCTCATATTTTATTAACCATTTTAACTTCCACCAACTACCTGAGCATTATCCTGTTCTGGATTAAAAATCCAGTGACATTCCCGCAACAGCACTGTTGGATTTCATATTTCTAACGAGTCTGAGTTGTGGGGCAGGCTCAGGTGAACTGTATTGTGATTTACCCGTCAGTTACATCACAGCAAAAAAGGCACATACAAGGCTTCAGAATGTCTTACTTTACACAGTTTAAACTTAGAGTGCACACACACCTTCCCACCTCCATGCTCACTTTGTTTAATATTAGTCAGTGGAGCCGTTGTCCTCTGTAAATGGCTCCCTGGTATAATTTAAACACGCTTCAGCAAAACTACAAAGTGAGAAACAGGCTTGAAGTCTACCCTTGGTCCTTCATGATGTCTTCCAGAATCTTATTTCCTATCTTGAGGCTTTTCACAAGGGATAAACTATTCAAGTAACAACAGCTGCACTGTATTAGCTCGCAATACTTGGTGATTACTTCAGAACTGATAAAAATTCTCATTATGGGAAATAATGTTGATTTTGACCATTTCCCAAAAAGCTGTGTGATTACAACTAATATCAGAATTCTGTAACTGACAAATTGTGTCTTAATGAGTTCAGGCCATTTACATTCCAATGCCTTGTAATCTCTGTATTCATTCCTCCCTGTAATGATAAAGGTGGGGTTGATTTTTTTCCTGTATGGTTTGAATCTTTTCCTTAGTGTTATTTTCCTAATACTAATTCAGATATATAATTATGATTGTTGATTAAACAACTAATTTGTGTTAGATGTTCGTAGCTATGTATAATCCATCAACTGCAGCCTCGAGCTTCTATTGGTATCAAATATTGAATGTCAGAATCTATGTCATTATGCACATTCATCCAACTTGAGATAAGACCATTAGACCATAAGACATGAGAGGGGAAGTAAGACCATTCAGCCCATCCACCCCACTCTTCCCAATCATGGCTGATGTGCATTTCAACTCCACTTCCCTGCACTCTCGCCGTAGCCCTTGATTTCATGTCAGATCAAGAATTTATCAATCTCTGCCTTGAAGTCATTTAACGTCCCAGCCTCCACTGCGCTCCGTGACAATGAATTCCACTGGCCCACCACTCTCTGGCTGAAGAAAATTCTCCTCATCTCCATTTTAAATTTACCCCCTCTATTTCTAAGGCTGTGCCCACAGGTCCTAGTTTCCCCACCTAACAGAAACAACTTACCAGCGTCTTCTTTATCTAAGCCATACATTATCTTGTAACTTTCTATGAGATCTCCCCTCAACTTCTAAAGTCTAATGAATACAATCGCAGGATCCTCAGCCGTTCATCGTACATTAAACCTACCATTCCAGGGATCATCCATGTGAATCTCTGCTGGACAGGCGCCAGCTCCAGTATGCTCTTCCTGAGGTGTGGGGCCCAAAGTTT
>NW_026728165.1:367500-378670 GCF_030684315.1 Stegostoma tigrinum | reverse complement strand
GAGTGCCTCATTGACATCGGGTCCATACAGAGGGTTTGCACTGAGGGAATGCTTCCTTGTCAGAGATTCAGAAGTGAGAAAGTGCCTCATTGTCAGAGGCTCATTCCTGAGGCAGTGCCTCATTGTCAGAGTGACATAATCAGATAGCACTCCCTCAATTCTAAACCTTAATACTGACCCTCTGACAATGAAGCACTGCCTCAGGACTGACCCTATGATAATGAAGTGTTCCTCAGGATTGAACCATTGACGATGTGACTCTCCATTCGTGTTGACCTTCTGATAATGGGGTTCTCCTGAAGTACTGACCCTCTGACGGTTGTGCACTGCCTCAGTACTGACCCTCTAAATATCTGCCACTCCGTCAATTCTGACCTCCTTACGATGAGGCATTACCTCAATACTGACTGGGGTGCAGGTCTCTGGCACAGAGTCTGTCGCTCTTGCAACGAAGGGAAGGGGGTATAGGAGGAGAGTGTTAGTCATTGGGGACTGAATAGTTAGAGGGACAGATAGAAGGCTTGTTTGGAACCGAAGAGACTCACGATTGGTGCGTTGCCTCCAGGTGCTAGGGTCCGTGTTATCTCGGATAGTGTCTTTGGGGTCCTGAAGGGAGAGGGTGACCAGCCCCAAGCCATGGTCCACATAGGTACCAACGACATAGGTACCAACGATATAGGTAGAAAGAGGGATAGGGATGTCAGGCAAGATTTCAGGGAGCTCCGCTGGAAGCTGAGAGCTCAAACAAACGGAGTGGTTATCTCTGGTTTGTTACCCGTGCCAAGTGATAGCGAGGCAAAGAACAGGGAGAGATTTCAGCTGAACACGTGGCTGCAGGGATGCTGCAGGTGGGAGGGCTTCAGGTACATGGACAATTGGGGCTCATTCTGGGGAAGGTGGGACCTGTACAAACAGGACGGTCTCCACTTGAACCAGAGGGGCACTAATATCCTGGGCGGGAAATTTGCTAGTGCTATTCGGGTGGATTTAAACTAGCTTAGCAAGGGGATGGGAAACTGTGGTGTAGTTTCAGTACACAGGAGAAAGAGAATAGAGAGGACATGGATAGGATCTCAGTGTCACAGGAGTGTGCTGGCAAACAGCAAGCTGAATTGAAGTGTGTCTACTTGACTGCCAGGAGTATCCGGAATAAGCGAGGTGAGCTTGCAGCATGGATAGGTACCTGGGGCTTTGATGTTGTGGCCATTACGGAGACATGGATAGAGCAGGGTCAGGAATGGATGTTGCAGGTTCCAGGGTTCAGATCTTTGAGTAAGATCAGGTAAGGTGGGAAAAAAGGGGGAGGTGTGGCTTTGTTTGTCGAGGACAGTATAACGGAGGCTGAAAAAACTTTTGAGGAGGACTGGTCTACTGAGGTGGTATGGGCTGATGTCAGAAACAGGAGAGGAGAGGCCACGCTGCTGGGAGTTTTTTAATAGGCCTCTGCAAAGTTCCAGGGATCTGAAGGAGAGGATTGGCAAAACGATTCTGGGCAGGAGTGAAAGGAACAGGGTGGTCATTATGGGAGACTTTAACTTCCTAAACATTGACTGGAAATGCTGTAACCCTCGTACGTCGGATGGATGAGTTTTCGTCCAATGCACGCAGGAGCGTTTCCCGACACGGTACGTCGAAGGGCCGACAAGAGGGGAGGCCACACTGGATCCGGTACTTGACAGTGAACCAGGCCAGGTGTTTGATTTAGTGGTAGATGAGCACTTTGGAGAGAGTGACCATAATTCGGTTACGTTTAGTTTAGCGATGGAGTGGGAGAGGAACATGCCACAGGGCAAGACTTACAGATGGGGGAAGGCAATTATAATTGGGCAAGACTTAGGAGGCAAAGAATGGGGTAGCAAAATGCAGGGGATGGGGACAATCGAAATGGGGAGCTGGTTGAAGTAACAGATATTGCGTGTCCTTGATAGGTACGTCCCTGTCAGGCAGGGGTCAGTGATAAGGTAGGGGAACCGTGGTTTACTAAAGAAATTGTATCTCGTGTTAAGCAGAAGAGCGAGGTTTATGTGATGTTGAGATGAGATGGATCAGTTGATGCGATGGAGAATTACAGATGAGCAAGAAAGGATTTAAAGAGAGAGTTAAGAAGAGCACGGAGGGGTCCTGAGCAGTCATTCGCAGGTAGAATAGAGGAGAACCGTAAAGTTTTCTCAAGGTATGTGAGGAATATAAGGATGACTGGGGTAGGAATAGGGCCAATCAAAGACAGAAGTGGGAAGTTGTGTGTGGACCGGGTAGAGATCGGAGAGGTGCTAAATGAATATTTCTCATCTGTTTTCACTGAGGAAGAGGAGAATATCATCGAGGAGATGACTGAGATAGGTGCTATTAGACTTGAAAGGATTCAGGTTAGTAAGGAGGAGATGTTATCAATTCTAGAAGGTGTGAAGCTAGATAAATCCCCTGGGCCTGAGAGGATTTTTCCGAGAATTCTCTGGAAAGCTCGGGAGGAGGTGGCGGAGCCCTTGGCTTTGATCTTTGAGTCCTCATTGTCTGCAGGTTTAACACCAGAGGACTGGAGGATTGCAAATGTTGTGCCCTTGTTCAAGAAGGGCAGTAGAGATGAGCCAGGCAATTACAGCCAGTGAGCCTTACGTCTGTTGCAGGAAAAGTTTTGGAAAGGGTTTTCAGAGATCGGGTTTATAATCATCTCGGAAGCAACAATTTGATTGGAGATAGTCAACATGGATTTGTCAAGGGCAGGTCGTGTCTCACAAACCTCATGGAGATTTTGAGGAGGTGACCAAGCATGTGGATGAGAGAAGGCCAGTTGACGTAGTGTACGTGGACTTCAGTAAAGCCTTTGATAAGGTTCCACATGGTAGGCTATTGGAGAAAATACGGAGCCATGTGATTGAGGGAGATTTAGCAGTTTGGATTAGAAACTGGCTTTCGGTAAAACGGCAACCAGTGGTGTTTGATGGAAAATATTCAGCCTGGAGTCCGGTTACTCGTGGTGTGCCTCAAGGATCTGTTTTTGGCCCACTGCTGTTTGTCATTTTTATAAATGACTTGGACGCAGGCATAGGTGGATGGGTTAGTAAGTTTGCAAATGACACTAAAGTCGGTGGAGTGGTGGACCATGTGGAAGAATGTCGCATGTTGCAGGGAGACTTGGATAAAGTGCAAAATTGGGCGGAAAGGTGGCAAATGGAGTTCAATGTGAGGTGATTCGCTTTGGGAGGAATAATAGGAAGGTACAATACTGGGCCAATGGAAAGATTCTTGGTAGTGCGGATGTGCAGAGGGACCTTGGCGTCCATGTGCATAGATCTCTGAAAGTTGCCACCCATGTTGATAGTGCTGTGAAGAAGGCATACGGTGTGTTAGACTTCATTGGTAGAGGGATTGAGTTCCAGAGCCGTGACGTCATGCTGCAACTGCACAAAATGCTCGTGCGACCTGTTCTGGTCGCTCCATTGCGGGACGAATTCGGAAGCATTGGAAAAGGAGCAGAGAGATTTACCAGGATGTTGCCTGGTCTGGAGTGAAGGTCTTATGAGAGAAGGCTGAGCGACTCGAGTCTGTCCTCATTGGAGAGAAGAAGGCTAAGAGGGCCTTTAATAGAAACATACAAGACGATCAGAGAAAGATGAGTCAGGGTGGACGGTGAGAGTCTTTTTCCTAGGATGATGATGTTGGCTTGTACGAGGGGGCTCAGCTACAAATTGAGGGGTGATGGATTGAAAACAGATGTCAGAGGCAGGTTCTTTACCCAGAGAGTGGTAAGGGCGTGGAATGCCCTGCCTGCCAATGCAGTTAACTCAGCCACATTCAGGGCATTTGAACAGTCCTTGGATAAGCATATAGATGATGATGGGATAGTGTGAGGGAACGGGCTTAGATTAGTTCGCAGGTTGGTGCAACATGGAGGGCCGAAGGACCTGTTCTGCACTGTATTTTTCTATGTTCGCAGATTACACTAAAATGAGTGAGAGACTAAAGTCTGAAGAGGACGATGAAAATCTGCGGAAGGATGCAGAAAGTTTAAGTGAATGGACAAGGGCCTAGCAGATGGAGTCCAATGATGGTAGATGTGAGGGTATCCATTTTGGTAGCAATTATGGAAAAATGGAGTCTTGCTAAAATGGTGAAAAATTGTAGCATGCTGCTCCTAGAGGGAGCTGGGCAGCCTTGTGTCTGAATCAGGTAGTTTGCAGATGCGGCTGGTAATTGAGACAGCAAATGGAATAGTGTCCTTCATTGCGAGAGTGATGCAGTTTAAAAATCGGGAGGGTATGCTACAGTTGTTTTGGGTGCTGGTGAGGTTTGGTGTGGGGTAGTTTGTACAGTTTTAGTCTCCTCACTTGAGAAAGGATGAACTGGCACTGGAGGGGGTGCAAAGGAGGTTCACGAGGTTGATTCCAGAATTAAAAATGTTGCTGTATGGGGAGAGATGCGGTAGACTAGGATTGCAGTCACTGGAATTTAGAAGAATGAGGGGTGATCTAATAGAAACTTTTAAAATTATGAAACAAATGGATCGGAAATTGTTTCCACTGATGGGCGAAATTCCAACTCGGGGGCACAGCCTCAAAATAAGTGTGAACAGATTTAAAACTGAGTTGAGGATGAGCTTCTTCATCCAAAGGGTTGTGAATCTGTGGAATTCTCTGCCCACTGAAACAGTTGAGGTTCCCTTGTTGAATGTTTTGAAAGCCAAAACAGATAGATCTTTGAACAGGAAAGGAATTGAGGGTTATGGTGAATGGGAGGGTAAGTGGAGCTGAGTCCGCAAAAAAGATCAGCGGAACGAGCTGGAAGAGACAGATGGCCTACTCCTGTTTTATTTCTTATGTCCGTACATCCTTAGATTGCCATCCTTGTCATTCCTCCTTCCCTGGAATAGGCCAGTTCTGAACTGAAGAGTAGGTCTTTCAATAACTCCCACGTATCAAATGTTGACTTGTTCAATAAAAGCTCCTCCCAATTAATACTGCTCAGCTCCTACCTAACACTGATGTAATTTTCCCTCCCCCAATTTCGTCCCTTCCCACAAGGCCCTGATTATCCATGGCTGTCTTAAAATGTAAGGAGATGCGATCGCCCATTTAAGAAGCTCCTGGTTCACTGTTTTTCCCAAGTGGGAATCAGCTACAGGCTTTCTTGTTCCACGATGGGGGAGGAAATGGCCTAGTGGTATTATTGCTGGACTGTTAATTAAGAGACTGAGATAACATTCTGGGGACCTGTGTTCAAATCCCAGCACAGCAGATGGTGGAATTTGAATTCAATATAAAAGAAAATCATGAATTAAGAATATAATGATGACCATGAATTCATTGCCAAATGTCAGAAAAACTCACCTGGTTCACTGATGTGCTTTAGGGAAGGAAACTGCCACCCTTCCATGATATGACCCACATGTGACTGCAGACCCACAGCAATATGATTGACTTTGAACTGTCCCCTGGGCAATTAGGGATGGACAATAAACACTGCGTAGCTCGGGATGTCCTCCTCCCATGAACAAATAAATAAAATTGGATTCTACATCTTCCGATCCAAGATCGTTTCTTGCTCTCATACTAACTTCTTTGCGAACAGTCACTTTCCCTCCTGCCTGTCTTTTTGGAATGTCGTATAGCCCTGCGCACTTAGCTCCAGTGTTGATCTCCTTGTAACCATGTCTTTGTAATAGCTATAAAATCATGCCCGTCAACCTTTTTTGAGTGCGAGCAGCAGCGGAGGCAAGACGGACCCGGAAGACTGCAGCTAAGGTAAAGCAGTTTATTTTTAAAATTACTTACCGGTAGCGGGCAGCGGTGTTTTTTTTTCCCTCTTTCAGAGAAGGAGCGGGAGCATCAGAGGAAGTGACGAGGACCAGAGGGGCAGCCGGGAAGGAAAGCAGTGAGTATAAATACTCACCCTTCGACACCAACGGCCTTTTTGAGTGCGAGCAGCAGCGGAGGCAAGACGGACCCGGAAGACTGCAGCTAAGGTAAAGCAGTTTATTTTTAAAATTACTTACCGGTAGCGGGCAGCGGTGTTTTTTTTTCCTCTTTCAGAGAAGGAGCGGGAGCATCAGAGGAAGTGACGAGGACCAGAGGGGCAGCCGGGAAGGAAAGCAGTGACCATATATATCAGCAATCGGAAATTGTTTCCACTGATGGGCGAAATTCCAACTCGGGGGCACAGCCTCAAAATAAGTGTGAACAGATTTAAAACTGAGTTGAGGATGAGCTTCTTCATCCAAAGGGTTGTGAATCTGTGGAATTCTCTGCCCACTGAAACAGTTGAGGTTCCCTTGTTGAATGTTTTGAAAGCCAAAACAGATAGATCTTTGAACAGGAAAGGAATTGAGGGTTATGGTGAATGGGAGGGTAAGTGGAGCTGAGTCCGCAAAAAAGATCAGCGGAACGAGCTGGAAGAGACAGATGGCCTACTCCTGTTTTATTTCTTATGTCCGTACATCCTTAGATTGCCATCCTTGTCATTCCTCCTTCCCTGGAATAGGCCAGTTCTGAACTGAAGAGTAGGTCTTTCAATAACTCCCACGTATCAAATGTTGACTTGTTCAATAAAAGCTCCTCCCAATTAATACTGCTCAGCTCCTACCTAACACTGATGTAATTTTCCCTCCCCCAATTTCGTCCCTTCCCACAAGGCCCTGATTATCCATGGCTGTCTTAAAATGTAAGGAGATGCGATCGCCCATTTAAGAAGCTCCTGGTTCACTGTTTTTCCCAAGTGGGAATCAGCTACAGGCTTTCTTGTTCCACGATGGGGGAGGAAATGGCCTAGTGGTATTATTGCTGGACTGTTAATTAAGAGACTGAGATAACATTCTGGGGACCTGTGTTCAAATCCCAGCACAGCAGATGGTGGAATTTGAATTCAATATAAAAGAAAATCATGAATTAAGAATATAATGATGACCATGAATTCATTGCCAAATGTCAGAAAAACTCACCTGGTTCACTGATGTGCTTTAGGGAAGGAAACTGCCACCCTTCCATGATATGACCCACATGTGACTGCAGACCCACAGCAATATGATTGACTTTGAACTGTCCCCTGGGCAATTAGGGATGGACAATAAACACTGCGTAGCTCGGGATGTCCTCCTCCCATGAACAAATAAATAAAATTGGATTCTACATCTTCCGATCCAAGATCGTTTCTTGCTCTCATACTAACTTCTTTGCGAACAGTCACTTTCCCTCCTGCCTGTCTTTTTGGAATGTCGTATAGCCCTGCGCACTTAGCTCCAGTGTTGATCTCCTTGTAACCATGTCTTTGTAATAGCTATAAAATCATGCCCGTCAACCTTTTTTGAGTGCGAGCAGCAGCGGAGGCAAGACGGACCCGGAAGACTGCAGCTAAGGTAAAGCAGTTTATTTTTAAAATTACTTACCGGTAGCGGGCAGCGGTGTTTTTTTTTCCCTCTTTCAGAGAAGGAGCGGGAGCATCAGAGGAAGTGACGAGGACCAGAGGGGCAGCCGGGAAGGAAAGCAGTGAGTATAAATACTCACCCTTCGACACCAACGGCCTTTTTGAGTGCGAGCAGCAGCGGAGGCAAGACGGACCCGGAAGACTGCAGCTAAGGTAAAGCAGTTTATTTTTAAAATTACTTACCGGTAGCGGGCAGCGGTGTTTTTTTTTCCTCTTTCAGAGAAGGAGCGGGAGCATCAGAGGAAGTGACGAGGACCAGAGGGGCAGCCGGGAAGGAAAGCAGTGACCATATATATCAGCAAGGCGGCTAAACCCGAGACTCTACAACTGTAGTGTCTCCCACCCGCCCTCCTCCTCTAACCTAGTTAATAAGGTAAGGTTCATTCTAAACTTTCTCTATTGAACATAAGTTTGTTATTATTACTTGAAGTAAGCTTTCTGCTTTAGTATTGAGTGGGTGTTCAGATAAGTGGGGTATGGATGCTAGGGCAGTTGCTTGCTCCTCCTGCAGAATGTGGCAGTTGGGAGACGTGGCACACGTCTCCGCTGGCTACATCTGCGGGAAGTGCACCCAGCTACAGCTCCTTGAAAACCGTGTTAGGGAAATGGAGCTGGAGCTGGATGAACTACGGATCATTCGGGAGGCAGAGGGGGTAATTGAGAGGAGTTATCGGGAGTTGGTCACTCCTAAGGCTCAGGACGAGGATAGATGGGTTACAGTTAGGGGGAGGAAAGGGGACAGACAGACAGTGCAGAGATCCCCTGTGGGCATTCCCCTCAGCAATAAGTATACCGTTTTGGATACTGCTGGGGGGGTTGACCTACCAGAGGAAAGCCATAGTAGTCAGTTCTCTGGCACTGAGCCTGACACTGTGGCAAAGAAGGGAAGGGGGCAGAATAGAAAAGTACTCGTGGTAGGGGACTCGATAGTTAGGGGAATCGACAGGAGATTTTGTGGGCAAGATCGGGATTCCCGGAAGGTATGTTGCCTCCCTGGTGCCAGGGTCCGGGACGTCTCCGATCGGGTGTATAAAGTTCTGAAAGGGGAGGGTGAACAGCCAGAAATCGTGTTACATATTGGCACAAATGATATAGCCAGAAATAGGTTTGAGGATATAAAAAGTGATTTCAGGGAGTTAGGATGGAAGCTGCAGAGCAGGACGAACAGAGTAGTGTTCTCTGGTTTACTACCGGTGCCACGAGATAGCGAGGTGAGGAACAGGGAGCGGGCGCAGCTGAACACGTGGCTACGCAGCTGGTGTAGGAGGGAGGGTTTCAGATATGTTGATAATTGGGATGCCTTCTGGGGAAGGTGGGACCTGTACAAGAAGGACGGGTTGCATCTGAACTGGAAGGGGACCAATGTCCTGGGTGGAAGGTTTGCTCGAGTAGTTCGAGAGGGTTTAAACTAGTATGGCAGGGGGGTGGGAACCTGAGCTGTATACCAGAGGTGAGCGTTGATGCAGGTGAGGCAGTAGCAAGAGGTAGACCAGCTAGTGGGAAGGATTTTCCTGGGAAGGAACCAAGGGATCGGTTAAAGTGTGTTTGCTTTAATGCAAGGAGTATCAGGAATAAAAGTGATGAACTTAGAGCATGGATCAGTACCTGGTGCTATGATGTTGTGGCCATAACAGAGACATGGGTTTCTCATGGGCTGGAATGGTTGCTGGATATTCCAGGGTTTAGAACATTTAAAAAGAATAGGGAGGGGGGAAAAAGAGGAGGGGGTGTAGCACTACTAATCAGAGAGGGTATCACAGCTACAGAAGCTTCCATTGTCGAGGAAGATCTGCCTACTGAGTCAGTATGGGTGGAAATTAGGAGCAGCAAGGGAGTAGTCACCTCGTTAGGGGTTTACTACAGGCCCCCCAATAGCAGCAGGGAGATTGTAGAAAGCATAGGTCGACAGATTTTGGAAAAGTGTGGACGCAGTAGGGTTGTTGTAATGGGTGACTTTAACTTTCCTAATATTGATTGGAACCTCCTTCGAGCAGAAGATTTGAATGGAGCTGTTTTTGTAAGGTGTGTTCAGGAGGGTTTCCTAACGCAGTACGTTGACAGGCCGACGAGGGGAGAGGCCATTCTAGACTTGGTGCTCGGAAACGAGCCGGGGCAGGTATCAGATCTTGTGGTGGGAGAGCATTTTGGTGATAGTGACCATAACACTCTCTCATTCTACATAGCTATGGAGAAGGAGAGGATTAGGCAGAATGGGAGGATATTTAATTGGGGAAGAGGAAACTATGATGCGATTAGACACGAGTTAGGAAGCATGGACTGGGAGCAGTTGTTCCATGGTAAGGGAACTATAGACATGTGGAGATTGTTTAAGGAACAGTTGTTGGGAGTGATGAGTAAATATGTCCCTCTGAGACAGGCAAGACGGGGTAAGATAAAGGAACCTTGGATGACGAGAGCGGTGGAGCTTCTAGTGAAAAGGAAGAAGGTAGCTTACATAAGGTGGAGGAAGCTAGGGTCAAGTTCAGCTAGAGAGGATTACATGCAGGCAAGGAAGGAGCTCAAAAATGGTCTGAGGAGAGCCAGGAGGGGGCACGAGAAAGGCTTGGCAGAAGGAATCCGGGAAAACACAAAGGCATTTTACACTTACGTGAGGAATAAGAGAATGGTCAAAGAAAGAGTAGGGCCGATCAGGGATAGCATAGGGAACTTGTGTGTGGAGCCTGAGGAGGTAGGGGAAGCCCTAAATGAGTTTTTTGCTTCTGTCTTTACGAAAGAAACGACCTGTGTAGTGAATGAAACCTTTGAAGAGCAGGTGTGCATGCTGGAACGGATAGAGATAGAGGAAGCTGATGTACTGAAAATTTTGTCAAACATTAAGATTGACAAGTCGCCAGGCCCGGATCAGATTTGTCCTCGGCTGCTTTGGGAAGCGAGAAATGCAATTGCTTCGCCACTTGCGAAGATCTTTGCATCCTCGCTCTCCACTGGAGTCGTACCTGAGGACTGGAGAGAGGCAAATGTAATTCCTCTCTTCAAGAAAGGAAATAGGGAAATCCCCGGCAATTATAGACCGGTAAGTCTCACGTCTGTCGTCTGCAAGGTGTTAGAAAGGATTCTGAGGGATAAGATTTATGACCATCTGGAAGAGCATGGCTTGATCAAATACAGTCAACACGGCTTTGTGAGGGGTAGGTCATGCCTTACAAACCTTATTGAGTTTTTTGAGGATGTGACTAGTAAGGTTGATGAGGGTCAAGCTGTGGATGTGGTGTATATGGACTTCAGTAAGGCATTTGATAAGGTTCCCCATGGAAGGCTCATTCAGAAGGTCAGGAGGAATGGGATACAGGGGAACTTAGCTGCTTGGATACAGAATTGGCTGGCCAACAGAAGACAGCGAGTGGTAGTAGAAGGAAAATATTCTGCCTGGAAGTCAGTGGTGAGTGGGGTTCCACAGGGCTCTGTCCTTGGGCCTCTACTGTTTGTAATTTTTATTAATGACTTGGACGAGGGAATTGAAGGATGGGTCAGCAAGTTTGCAGACGACACAAAGGTCGGAGGTGTCGTTGACAGTGTAGAGGGCTGTTGTAGGCTGCAGCGGGACATTGACAGGATGCAGAGATGGGCTGAGAGGTGGCAGATGGAGTTCAACCTGGATAAATGCGAGGTGATGCATTTTGGAAGGTCGAATTTGAAAGCTGAGTACAGGATTAAGGATAGGATTCTTGGCAGCGTGGAGGAACAGAGGGATCTTGGTGTGCAGATACATAGATCCCTTAAAATGGCCACCCAAGTG